>NC_133602.1:615707-781524 GCF_964106895.1 Numenius arquata | reverse complement strand
GGGGCTCATCGAGGGGCTGGTGGGAACCCCATGGCAAACCACGGCGGGGGGGGGGGGAAGGATTTTTTGGGGGTTTCCTTCATCCATCTCCTCATCTCCCGCAGCGAAAACGCCCCAAACAATGTGTGTGTGTCGTTCCCCCCCGGCCCCCCCCCGGCCACTTCCGCAGGAATCCTGCTCATGTCATCTGCTCGGCCGCCACTTATTGTTAAAGGGAAGAGTCTTTATTTACCGCCCGCCGCCGTTTTTAATTTCCCTTCCAATTTCGCTTCCGCACATTAAAGCTGGGAAATGACGCCACGCAGCCGAGAGCCGGCGCTGACTCATTCCCACCTTCCCCCCCCCCCCGCCAAGGTGTAAACCCCCCCCCCCCCCCCCTCCATGACTCGGCTTGGGGATGCTCGGAGCATCCCCGGGATGCAGCTCCGGGACCGAGACCCGCTTTTGCCTCCACTTTGGCCAAAAAGCCCCATTATTTTTTGGCTCAGGGGCCGCATTTTCCCACGGCGCGGCTCCCTTTTACGGTTCGATGGCGGCACATAAACTGGAATAATTACAACCAAAAAAAAAAAAATAAAAATAAAGGCCTGAAAAGGCCAGAGATTGCTCAAAATAGGAATGAAATTTTGGGATGAGAAACGGGAAAGACGTCGCTTTGGCTGCTTTTCTCAGCTGCCCTTCGGGCGACGCTTTTTTGCCAGACGGGAAAAAGTGAGGAAGAAGAAACGTAAAAGGGAAAAAAACCCCCAAAAAAACAAACAAAATGAGAGAGCTTTTTTCTTTTTCCAGCCAGAAATACAACTGAGAATCCATCCCTCTCCCTGTCCTGCCCCCCCCCCACTGGTCCCCAGGACCGGCCCGTAGGGATGCGGGATGCTGGTGGGGACGCTCAGGCCGGACAGAGATTGGAGCGGGGGGGGGATTGCCCCCTTTATCACCTTACAGTGGGATTTCTCCAGCCCCCTTTGTGCTATCTCCATGTTAGAGGCATTAGATATTATTTTTCCCATTTTTTCCTCAAGTTTTCCATCATCCCATCCGACCCCCCCCAGAGCCGATCTCAAGCCCCACTCCACCCCCCCGCCAGCAAATCCCTTGGAATTCGGACTCCAAGCTCTCAAGCCACCTCACATCCTCCGAAACCCCCCCCCTCCCTCGCCCCTTCCCTCCTCACCTCGTTCAAAAAAAATCCGAATATTGTAACTCTTTCACGGCTCGGCATCTCCCCGCGCTTCCCACGCGCTTCCCGGCAGCTCCGGCCCCGCTGGGATTCGTCCCAAGGAGGTCGGATTTCTGCTCGGGCTGAGATTTTTGGAGTTTTGCTGTTATTTTTGTGGGTCGAGGCGCGGGGGGGGGTCGGGAGATAACTCTCTTCCGGCCTTCCTCTGCGCTTAACCCTTTGCCGAGCGTCTCCCCACGGGCGGGAAAAGCCCCTTCGGAAAAGCACCGGACAGCCCTGGGGAGGCTGCAAATCATTTGGGGATGGGCTCGGAAAGGTCTTCAGTTGGGTGTCCCCCCCCCAAAGTCTAAAAAAGAATCTGCTTTTGGAAATCCTTGGCTTAAAAGCCACAGGAATCCTTGGCTTAAATTCGATGGGAATCCTGGGACTAAAATGGATGGGAATCCTCGGTTTTAAAATCGATAGGAATCCTCGGCTTAAAAATGATGGGAATCTTTGCCTTAAAAATGATGGTAATCCTTGGCTTCAAATCGATGGGAATCCTTGGATTCCCATCAGTGGGAACCCTTGCCTTAAACGATGGGAATCCTTGGATTAAAAATCAGTGGGAATCCTTGGATTAAAATTTATGGTAAACATTGCCTTAAAATTGATGGGAATCTTCAGTTTAAAATCGATGGGAATCCTCAGATTAAAATCAACAGGAATCCTTGCCTTAAAATTGACGGGAATCTTTGCCTTAAAATCGATGGGAGTCCTTGGCTTAAAATCGATGGGAATTCTTGCCTTAACATTTATGGGAATCCTCAGCTTAAACATGATGGGAAACCTCGCCTTAAAATTGATGGGAATCCTTGCCTTAAAATTTAGGGGAATCCTTGGATTAAACTCAATGGGAATCTTTGCCTTAGAAGCAATGGGAATCTTTGCCTTAACATTTTTGGGAATCCCCGCCTTAAGATCAATGGGAATCCTTGCCTTAAAATTTAGGGGAATCCTTGCCTTAGAAGCGATGGGAATCTTTGCCTTAACATTTTTGGGAATCCCCGCCTTAAGATCGATGGGAATCCTCGGCTTAAAATTGATGGGAATCTTTGCCTTAAAATCTTGGCTTAAAACCAACATCCCAGGGATGAGGAGGACGCTGCTGCCGGCCGCTACTCGCCCTGGCTGGTTGCCCCGTGGGTTTTCTGCCCCCCCCCCCGTGTCCATCCCCCCCCCGGGCTGGGCACAGCTGTTTGCCATTAAATCTCCCTCACCCCGTCAAAAAAAAAAACAACCACCCTCACTTCTGTTTTCTCACAGGCGAGAGGAAACTCCCCAGGGGGGGGGCAGGCACCCAGCGAGGGAGGGGGGTCGGTGGTGGGGGAGCAGCATCGTCCTCCAGCCTAGGGAAAAAAGTGGAAAATCAGGGTTTGGGTGAAGATTTTTCAGGTGGGGAGAAGGCGAGAGAAGGGGCTGCAGCTCCTCCCGAGGTGGTCCCACCTTCAAAAAACACCCCCCCACACCCCCCCGCCGGACCCCCACCCTGGCTGGGAGAGGGTTCTCCTTCCAGGTGGATCTTCCCCCTTCTCGTTCCATCTCAAAATAAAGCTCCTCTCTTAATTTGAAGATTCTTTCTTGGTTTGCAGCACCCATCTCCTGCGCCGCACCCCCAGAGTCCCTGTCTGTCCGTCCGTCCCCCCCCCCCGCCCCCAAAAACACACCCCACACCCCTCGAGAGACCAGTTGGGAGAGGAAACCGGCTCTGATTTTTGACCGAACTGATTTTTATCGCTGCGTCAGCAATAAAAGCCGCAGCGATCTCAGCGCCCCGCCGCCTCGAGCCGCAACCCGTTCTACACCTGATTTTCCCCCCCTTGCTCCCTCTTATTCTCCCCCCCAACAACCGCTTCGCACCCCAGTTAACA
Source organism: Numenius arquata (assembly GCF_964106895.1). NCBI lineage: Eukaryota > Metazoa > Chordata > Aves > Charadriiformes > Scolopacidae > Numenius > Numenius arquata. Next base: position 778,434 of record NC_133602.1, on the reverse strand, counting down.
CCAGTCCCCACCAGCATCGGCAAAGTCTCCTCGGAGAAAGCCCTATCGGCTTTTCCCCGCCAAGCAGAAAAGCCAGATTTTGGGAGTTTCTCCCCGTTTCTCTTCCATTTTTTTAGAGAAGAGAGCGAAACAAGCAGCTGAGAGCAGCAGGTACCACGAGACCGCGCTCCATCCTGCGGATGCGGGAGCAGGAGGCGGCCGCGGATGCCGAGCCGGGGTGGGGGGGGAGCGGGGGGGGGCTCCTAAAGCATCCCAACCTAGGTAATTTCCATCCGCTACGAAATAAAATAAACCCGTGAGCTTTGGCGTCCCGTCTTACCGACGGAGGAACCGAGGCCTGGGAAGGTTTCGGAAGCCAAGCAGAAAATAATAATAATAATAAAATAATAATAAAAAAACCTCCCCCCAAATTTGAAGGGAAGGGAAGGGAGGAAGCGAATCTGGCTCCCAGTCCCCGGTTCTGCCTTCGCCTCTTACTCGCCGCCCCCTCCCCGAGAGGGATTTGCTATTAATAACCCCCGTTTATACTCCCTTATAATCAAAACCATCCCTCCTCTCTCGGCGAACTCCTCCAGCGGCGCTAAGCCCTCCCCGGGGAGCAACTTCCCAACGTTCGCAGCTCAGCCGTCGGGAAAAGTCTTTGGGAAGGGCGGGGGGGGATTGAAAAAAACCCCAAAACAACCAGGGGGCCGGGGTTTGGGGCCCGACGTCGCACCCCTGGGCAAACTGCAGAAGAAAAACCTCATTTATTTTTTTTTTTTCCCTCCCAGCGAGGTCCAACCCTCGCAAGAGTCATTTCCTGCCTCCGCCGGGACGGCTCAAGAAATTCCCGAGCAACGGCGGCACCGGCGGACGGGACCCAACCGTAGGATGACGAACTTTTTAATTGCGGCGCTCTTGGTTCTGCATTTTTTCCCGGGTAAATACGTTTCCCTCGGGGTTGTTTTATGTTGGTTTTGGGTTTTTTTTTTTTTCTTTTTTCTTGCTTGCGATTTAATTCTATCCCGCCGCTAAGGGCTGGGCTGGAGGTCTCGCCGCGCTGCCGGGATGCCGCACGGGTCGCGGAGGGTGAGAGGTTTTGGGGTGTTCGCTTGGGGATAGGGGGGGTCAATAGCAAAAAAACCCAAAAAAACCCCCAGAAAAAGACGGTGAAATTAGTAAAAGTTAGAATAAAGCGTGTGCGCGGAGAAGAGAGTCCGATAATGGATGTTTTCCATATTGCACTCAAAATAATTTGAATTCTATTATCCCAGTATCCAGCTGGGAGCTATTAAGAGAGACGGGGGGGGAAAAAATAACCCAACAAACAGGATTTCCTGAAGGATTAGGTGGGCGCTTGGGAGCCGTGGGGAGACCGATGCCGGGGGCAATTGAAGGAGGAAGATGATGGTGCTGGCAGTGGGGACCTGAAGGTCATTTGGGACAAACACACGTGCAATGAGATAAGGCGGCTGGGAACCAGGCGAGGGGACAATAAAGCGGGACCCCACAGCTGCCTGCGGCTCTGCCGGCCCCAACGAGCCTTCCTCCTCCACCGCACCCAATGACCCTTCCTCCTCCTCCACTGCACCCAAATGAGCCAATAACCGGGACCCAAGAGCCGGCTGCGGCTCTGCCAGCCCCAACGAGCCTTCCTCCTCCTTCTCCTCTTCACCCAAAGCACCTTCCTCCTCCTCCACCGCACCCAACAAGCCTTCCGCCTCCTCCACTGCACTCAAACAAGCCTTCCTCCTCCTCCACTGCACCCAAGAGCCTTCCTCCTCCTCCACCGCACCCAACAAGCCTTCCTCCTTCTCCACCACACTCAAATGAGCCTTCCTCCTCCTCCACCACACCCACACCGCACCCAACAAGCCTTCCTCCTCCTCCTCCACTGCACCCAAAAGAGCCTTCCTCCTCCTCCACTGCACCCAAAAGAGCCTTCCTCCTCCTCCACTGCACCCAAAAGAGCCTTCCTCCTCCTCCTCCACCACACCCAACAAGCCTTCCTCCTTCTCCACTGCACTCAAATGAGCCTTCCTCCTCCTCCACCACACCTAAATGAGCCTTCCTCCTCCTCCTTGTCTGCAGCCAAAGAGCCTTCCTCCTCCTCCTCCTCCTCCACTGAACCCAAACAAGCCGATAACTGGGACCCGGCAGCTGCCTGCGGCTCTGCCAGCCCCAACGAGTCTTCCTCCTCTTCCTCCTCTTCCACTGCACCCAAATGAGCCTTCCTCCTCCTCCACTGTACCCAACAAGCCTTCCTCCTCCTCCACCACACCAAAATGAGCCTTCCTCCTCCTCCTCCTCCTCCTCCTCCACCGCACCCAAACGAGCTGATAATCGGGACCCAGCAGCTGCCTGCGGCTCTGCCAGCCCCAATGAGCCTTCCTCCTCCTCCTCCACTGCACCCAACAAGCCTTCCTCCTCCTCCTCCTCCTCCTCCTCCACCGCACCAGAGGAGCGAAGCCAAAGGCGAAACATTCCGCGAGGGGTTAAAAGCGGCCGCAGAGAGGAGGTGGGGGGGGTGGATTTCCAGATGGAAGCTCTTTGCGGGGATACAACTCCTCTATTATTCTTAGCAGGGCTCCAGTGTAAATACAACAGCCCAACTCGGAATAACTTTCTCAGAAAGCTCCGTGCCTGGGATAACGAGCCCCGAGAGTGGGAATCTACGTCGTCGGGGGCCAAAAGGGACAGAATATTTTCGAAGGGGGAGCGTGGGAAGGTGTGGGGGTGGAAGGGAGGACGCGACATCGTGCAGCTCCCGATTTTGGTTCGAATTTCCCCAAAAGCTGGGGATGGGGAGGGTGGAGACATTTTCCAGGGCGATGGATGAGGCTGCACCCGCAGACCCCAGACTCCCACCCAGGGGATTCGATGCCTGCACAGAAATCTTTAGGCTGGGTCACCGTTTTCAGACAATTTCCTGACAATGAGAGTTTTTGTGATCTGGGCTTCTCTCTCCACCGGCACCGAGCAATTCAAGGCTACGATAGGAAACGGTAGGAAGTTTTAAAGAGGGAGGTCCGGCCGGCCCCGGGGACGACTAACAGCATCATTAAAGTTATTAATGGTATAACCTATAATATTAATGATTATCTTATTATACAGCCATGTATGAGTGTTAATATTTTAACATTATAGTATTATTCTACGAGTATTTTACTATTGTATGAGCATCTTATCGTATGAGTACGCGAGTGCTATAATATTAATATTCCCAATTAGTCCGCTTTATAAGACACCCCCCCCCCAAAAAAAAAAGAAAGCACGTTGAACCTTATATTTAGAAAAGGGAAACGAGTGACTTGATAAGGCTTTGACAAGGTCGTACGATTCAGAAATGTATTTATAGCGACTCCATCCCTAAGGAAATGAAAGCCTCCTTTCTGAGCCTTCAGCAGTTTCAGAGCAAAAGGCACGTGAGGAATAAAGCAGCCGGGTCAGTGGCCGAGGAGCGGCTCAAAACACACGAAGCAGAGCTTGGAGATTTATTTTGGAACCCCAAAATAAATTTGGGATTGGGGGCGCAGGAAAGCAACCCGGGGTTGGGTGTAACCTCATTGCTGCATCTCCCTCTGCCAGCACATCTGAACCCAAAATAAAGGGAAAAAAACCCCAGCTGGGAGGAGCCTGGGTCCGGTCTCCAGCGCGGTACCTTTGGTTGGGAAGTCTCTGATTTAATTCCGGACGGGATCGTGAACCCGTTCCTCCCACGAGGGAATGGATTTTGCACAAAGCGCCGATAAATCCATGAAATTATTCCTCTGAAACCGTATCCCGCTGGCTCGACCCGAGTCTCCGCTTACGGGGCCCGGAGGGTGAACTGTTTGTTTCTCGTTTGTTTTTAGGGAATGCCGAGATAGAAGATGAGGAGATATCCGAGTTTTTATACGACTACGCATCTCGTTTCAGTGAGAAATTCTTGCTTTTTGGCTCATTTTATGCAACTTGGAATAACCGGGGTTGGAAAGGTTGGAAAGGCAGGGAGATCGGGCTTTGCTCATATAAACCCATGCGAAGGCACCGAAAAACCACTGAATGGAGTCCTTTGCAATTCCAAATAATGTACACACCCCCCCCGAAGGGACACTGAGCCCATCCCACTTCCCTGTGCCCCCACCAGCACAGACCTCAGTGCCCTCAAGCTTTAATTTAAGCTAAAAGCTTCAGCTTCTGTGCGTGGCAGAGGGAAACCAAGGGGCTGCCGGGGCCCGAGGTCCTCACGGCACCGGAGCTTTGCAGAAAGACCTGTTGGAAAATGGACCCAGAGGTCTGGGGAGATGCTGCTGGGATGAGAATTAAGAGAATTAAGAGAATTTGATGAATCATGGCTGGTTACAGCCCCTGTCCTCAGCCAGGACACGTGAGCAAAGCAGCAGCGGTTTATTTAGCTGAATTATTTGGATTAATCTGAATTACACTGATTATCCAGAAGGGAAAAGATGTGCAATAATGTCAGGGTATAAGGGTGGGACTCACCTAACACTGAGGTTAGGAGATCTCCATTGATCCCCTTTAGCATCCATGGAGGGAAACTGGTACCCAGTATCTCCACCAGCTTTAAACGGAGCCTCTGGAAACCCCCTCAGATAAAAACATTCCTGTCTGAGCCACCTCAGGAACCTCCGAGACAAATCTGAATGACCTGGAGGAAACACACACCCTGACACCCACTGGGTCTGGCCGCTATAAATTAAGGGACGCTCGGAAAAGTAAAACATAAAACCAGATTAAAAGCAGAGTTAAAAAGCTGTTTTTTCAGGAGCTGTTCCGCCCCCGGTGGTTCTCGCTACCATCCCAAATCACATCTTCCTGAGCTCAAAAGGTTATTGGGATGGAGTAAGAGCAGAGGTGACCCCGGTAGATGCTCCTGGGCAGAAATTTGCTTTGATTTCTGATTTCTGCAGCATTAACAGAGTCCTGTCCCACTGCCCCCCCCACCCTGGCAGGGGGGCATCGCTGCCCACAAACAAACTCAGCCCCAGCAGCCTCTAAAATCCAGTTTCCAACCTCTGGAATGAATGCTCAGTGTTATTTGGTGTTATTATTCTAACGGCTTGAGCGGGTAAGATGGTTCTATTAAATATTAATCAGGACAATGCTCTCCTTCCAGGCGATTACTTATACGCCACTGTAGAATATTACTCCGAGAACACCACGTTGATACCCACCATGTACTCCTACGAGGTGAGTCCCGCTGTCTCTTTGTAATTCCAAGAAAAAGGAAATTCCTTGCCGGAACCACTGTTGGAAAAAAGAAAGAAACGGATTAAAAACATTGATTTTCAAACCGCTGAACAACTCCAAGGAGTTTGGGCAAAGAGCGTCCAGGCAGCAGCTGCAATTATTTGCCACGGATTTATTTTGCCAGGAGTTATTTGGTCAGAAAGGGGGAAATTCCCAGTTTTCCAAATTAAATACTATCAAACCTGTCCCAGTGAGGGATCCCTCTGGGTACGAGTTAATCCCATGTGGGATTATTCCTTTGTGGGTTATTCCTTTTCCTCTACACCCACCCAAGCACCCTGGGGGCTCCAGGGAAGAGATTTCCCACCCTGGGTTTCCGTGACCCCCCCGCTTTGCTCAGCGAGGGACAGGGATGCTCCAGGGACACGGTGCCATTTCTCCCCCAGGGAAGGCAGAGAAAACTCCGCCACCGGCTTTCAGCGCATTAAAACAGGTGATTTTTGACTGATTTCTTTTCCTTGACTTGCCAGGAGTTTCAGGAAGAGCTTCAGGAATCGGTGGGATCCCCCCTCCGGTGCCACTTCCCCCTCATCATCCTCCTCAGCCTCCTGGGTTTCCTGCTATGACCCCCCCCCCTACCCTGCTCCTCCTCAGAAGGTACTAAAGCCCCCATGGATTTAAGCGCTCACTTAAAACCCGTCTTTAAACCAGCAAAATTCAGTTCTTCCCAAAGCAGCAACAAGCAGCGCTTTGCAGCGACTTTAAAAAACCATTTAAAGAAGAATTCAGTCTTTTGGGCATCCAGCCTCAACGCTGGGGGCAAGCGAAGAAGCTTTTGTTCCTATTAATGACCTTAAAAAAAAAAAAAAAAAAAAAGGCATTTTAGGGTATTTTTCCATAGCACCCAAGTGGGAGCTTTCACGGTGGGAGCTTCAAGGGTCCCAACACCCTTTGGGTACCCCCGGCCCGACCCGTGTCCCAGCCCCCGGTGTCTCCGCTGCTCAACCACCCCAAATTCCCCTTTTTTTCCAGAGGCTGGAGCTCAGTGACATCCCAGGTGCAGGCGAAACCACCACACACCCCCCCCCACCGCCAAAAGCCTGGCTTGAAACACAATAGGAGGACGTGGCAACCGCTTCCTCACCTTTTCCCCTCCTTTCAGACACACACACACGTGGCTTTGATGAAGAAAAGAACCTCGTCACCGCCTTGGAAATGACATCCTCCCCACCAAGCCGTCCCCGCTGTTTTTAGTAGGGCTGTGTCTTTATTTCCCGACGTTTTCCACAGATGGAGGGTGCCGTCCCGAGCCGTCAAAGTCCTGCAAACACCGAGGAGCTTTGTAATGACTAGGTTTCTTTCCTATTTCCTATTATTCTGTTGTAAATATGAACTCCTGACAATAAAAATCCCTAACAATCGACGGCCGGTCTCCAGCGTGAAGCCACCGACACCCTCCGGGAAAGCAGGAGAGACTCCAGCCCCCGAGCTGGGTTATTTCCCACCCCGTTTTTCCAGGAAAAAACCCTCGGCATTTTGAGGGACCGGATGCAGATCTGGCCACGTCCAGTCCTGCCAGGCCACCATGTGAAACGGGGGCCGGTTTTGGGACAAACCCCTCCACGCCGACAACCATCTGCCCCCGAGGTTTGAGGTGGCCGATGGTGCGGTTTCATTCGCAGTCGGTTGGTAAATTCTCAGTGAACACCAGCAGAACAGGAATAACAAAAGCAAGACACTCGTGCAGTGCTTTGTCCCATCCAAGGGATCTTTTTAAGCATCTAAACCCCCCACCAAAAAAAGCCCCTCCAACCAATAGAGTCCCCACCAGCTCCCCAGGGAGAACAAACCGCCAAAAATGGCTTTTTTTGGTCAAGAAATCTGAGTTGATAAGGCTCCTCTTGGCCCAGCTGGGGGAAAAAAAAAATGCAGTCCCACACTCTGTGTGTCGACGCTGGTTTTCTCTGGAGGAGTTACAGGGAAGGAGGGGGGCAGCAAACCTGACCCAGGTGCTCCCGCGTGGTCTTGGGGCTCCCGCATGGTCTTGGAGCACCCACATATCAAGGGATGTTGAGTCAACCCAACGGGCAGAGCTCAGGGTTGTCCCTGGGGTGGCCCCCAGGGTCTGTGCAGAGCTTCGAGCTCCCAAAACCTCCAGCTGAAATTTCCCACCGGCCAGAGCAGCTACGACCCAAACCCACCCATCTCCTCAAAACCCACCGGGGCAGCGGTGCCATGAACGGAGCCACCCCCCAACCCCGGCTTGAGGGGTTTTATATCCAGGCTCCCAACCTCAAAAAGTAGAATTATTTTATTTTCTACGGCTCCAAAGCAGGGCCAGGAGCTGCTGAAGGGAGCGAGACCTCAATTTGCTGCCATCCAGTGCCACCTCCTGGCTCCTCGCTGCTATAAAAGTTGATAAAGAGATGCCGAGCTTTGCCTGGGAGAGCTCCAGAAAATAATTTCTAATGGACAGTGATGGGATTTCCAACCCTGCAACGAAGAAAAAAAAAATTCAGGGAAAAGAAAATATGTGCATGAAGCTTATAACACGCTAAGTTTATTAATAAAAGAAGAAATATTACTAAATAAATAGTGGCATCGATACTCAATGGTGTCCCTGGGACCGAGGGACAGAAAATCACAAAAAGTGATTTTCTTTCCAAAAGTGAGACAAACCCAATCACGCGGAGAAATTAAATACGTGAAGATACATCCAATAAACCCAGTTTATGGTAAAAACCCAGCTTAGTTTTACAGCTCACTCCAAGCCCAGAAGAAAGGGCCCAAAACCGTATCCAGGTTATAGCAGTGTTTGGGAGAAGGTATGTCCTGACCTAATTAGAGCTAACGATGTACAGCTGGAAACGACCTCACTGCTTTCCCAAAGCTGGGAAAAAAAATTTCCTTTTTTTCACCAAATATTCACATATTTAATTTATAAACGCTCTTTTTTTTTCTCTCGCAACGCTAAACGCACTTTCCCACGAGCATCGGGCCAAACCAGGGGGGGAAATATCCCAGGTTTTGGGTCAGGGGACCGGCAATTCTTGCACATGGTATTAAGAGTGAGCAAAGACACTTGTGTCAGCGAAAATATTAAGATTTGAAAGTTTAATTAATTTTCTTTAGAAACACACACTCGCATTTCTTACAGGAAAAACAAAACCTCACCTGGGGTCTTTTCCGACGGTAAAGCTTTTCCGAAGTCGGGGGCGGGTGAAGTCACCCTCATCTGGAAGCTTCCACGAGTCGCTTTCCCAAATTTCCCTGTTTCCCCCCCCCCCCCCCCCACCGACCCCTGGGGCTCTGCGATGGGGCCGCCCCAGTTCTCCCAGCAAACCTCCTCCCCCCGGGGATAAGCCGCTTTTAACACACAAAGAGGATTTCCCTCCCGTTTCCAAACCCTTCCCCTGGTTATCCCGGGGGCAAGGAGCAGGCGGGAGGTCTCTCGAGGTCTCTGGCTTTTTATCGAATTCCTCCAGAAATATAACAGGGATCCGGGTGACGCATCCCGGGAAAACTGCAGCCCCCGGGCAGGTGGGGGGGGCTTTACAAGCCACTGGGCAAGTCCTGTGGCACAGTGTTGATGCAGCTCCGCTTGCCCCCCGTCACCCCGCGGTGGTTTTTGGATGCATTTAATGTGGTCCGGCCTCAAAAGGAGCATCCGGCCCCCAAAACCTCATGGATTCAGAATAAAAAGCGGGGGGAAAAACAGGGCTGATGTGGCTTTTCAGATAGTTTCTCACTCCGGGTGTTGGGGATCCCTGCTGTACGGGGCTGGGGGGGGGGGTTAACAGTGGCCTGGTTTCACACACACACCCCCAAAAATGCCATTTTTTGCACAAAAAAAAAAAATGCACATAACTAGGGAAGAGCAGCTGGAAGGCGCGGGAGGGGAGGAGGTAACAGGTCCTGGGGGTTGTAACCCCCCCCTTTTTAGAGCCCCGTAAAGATGAATTTGTGGAGATTTAGCGGGTGAGGGCTGGGACCGGTCTCCTGCTTTTATTATTTGTAAGTTTTATTATTTATAAGTTACTGTCTTCACTACGCCCATCGATACCCACCTCCCGTCAGACCTCACAGTCCCCAGAGCGGCGTCACCGTGAAAAGAAGAACCATTTCCCTCGGCACCACACGGAGCAAACCGGATCTGAAAGAAAAGAAAAAAACAACAACAAAAAGCATTATTTTCCTTTTATTCCTTAACTCTCCAATTTTACGGCACGTCTCCCAGGCCGCCCTTTCCCTATGAAAAGCACCCGAGCACCCTCGGAAAAGGCTTCACAGGGGGGTTTGGCACCAGGAAAAGGGACTCCCAATATTAACCCCCCCCCCTCAACTCCCCCGGTGAATTTTTATTTCCAAATGTGTATTTTTAAGCGCTTCCACGTCAGCTACCGCAAATAAATCGCAATTCCAGACCAAGCCCTTCGTACCCCAAGCAACTGGTTCTCCCCTTCAGCAAAAACACCCCTTATTTTTTTTCCTACATCAGGGGGTGACTTTTTCTACCCTGTGAAACTCCCCCCCTCGAAAATAAAATACCTCCCGGACCAAACATAGCACCCAATCGGCAAGATTCAGCTTTTTGGACCCCATTTTTAACCCCTTTCTCAAACAGCCAGAGCTAAAGGGGGCCGGGGCTGAACTCTCACTGTTTGATTTTAAAACAGGAAATATTTTCTCCGCTCAGTTTACACCAGGCAGAACAAAGCAGAAGAGATTCCCATGTTGGTTTTTGGGGGTTTTTTGTTGTTTTTTTTTTTTTGCACATCTCAAAAAGAATCGACATGTAAATATTTGGAATAGCTCGTCTAGGAGGGACCAACGCTTCCACCTCCTGCCTGTACTCGGCACGAAGGATGTCGGCGGCTCCTGGGCATGATTCAGCTGGAGATCAGCATCTTCCAGGAGCAAAACTTTAAATACAGAAATATTATTTTATTTTAAATAGCCAACAAAGCTTTCCATGCTTCCAGACCGTATAGAAACCGTATTTATCTACCCAGGGGTGCCTCAAAATTAAAGATTTAGCTACTACACGGCCGTTTGCTGAAGCATCTCCCTTCCCCTATACGTTTGTAAAGCTTTTGGGGATTTTAACAAAAAATAATGCAAATTAACAGAGATAACAGTAGTTTTTCTCAGTCACGGGGGGGGGGGGGGGGCTACAGGAAGCCCGGAGCAAGGTTTGCCCAGACCTGGCATGACCCAGTGGGTTTCGCCTGCGGTTTTGCTTTGGCATCACGTCATCCCCCGACCGTTTCCCTATTCTGGGAGGTTTTACATCCTTTATTTGTGGCTTTTTTTTTTTTTTGGGGGGGGGGGGGAAGGGACGGGGGGCCCCACAATTTTATCACCTCAGCACAACCGGGAATGCAAAACGCCACATGCAAAAATTTGTCCATGCTTCCCCATGCAACGAGATATACAAAAACGGGGTGCACCCTCCTGCTGTGGCCCGCCCGCCCCCCCGCTGGAGCTCCATGCACAGCCCCCCCCCCCCAAGGAAATCCCACCTGCTCCGGACCCTGCAACCCATCACACTCCCCCCACCCTCGTGCAAAACGATGCCAGGAGCTTCATCCCCAGGGAAAAATGGGTGCAACCCCCCCCCAAACAGCCCACCACACCAGGGCGATGGTGTATGTGAACCCCCATAAGCAGCCCCCCCATCCTCTGTGGGGGGAATCTGGGGGTGCAAACTCCCATGAGCAGCCCACCCCAGTGCAATGGGGTATGTGAACCCCCACAAGCAGCCCCCCCATCCTCAGTTAGGGGAATCTGGGGGTGCAAACTCCCACCAACAGCCCCCATACCCCCCCCCCCGTGGGAGGAAGCAGGGGGTGCACCCCCACCCCAGTGCAACTGGGCATCCAAATCCACACCTGCAGCACCCACATCCCCTGTGGGGGGAGCCAGGGGTGCAAACCCCCACCTGCAGCCCCCCATGGGAGGAAATGGGGAGTGCAAACCCCCACCAGCAGCCCACCCCAGGGCAACTGGGCATCCAAACCCACACCTGCAGCCCCCTGTAGGAGGAAGCAGGGGGGCACACCCCCATGAGCAGCCCACCCCAGTGCAATGGGGTGTGTGAACCCCCATAAGCAGCCCCCCCCCCCATCCTCTGTGGGGGTAATCTGAGGGTGCAAACTCCCACTAACAGTCCTCCACCCCCACCGTGGGAGGAAGCAGGGGGTGCAAACCCCCCCCAGGAGCCCACCCCAGCACAACTGGGCATGCAAAACTCCATCTGCAGCCCCCCTACCAATCGTGGGGGGTATCAACACCCAGGAGCAGCCCCCTCCGGGGCAACTGGGCCTCTGAACCCCCACCTGCAGCCCCCCCCGTGGCGGGAAACAGGGGGTGCAAACTCCCCAAGCAGCCCACCCCGGGGCAACTGAGCATACAGACCTCCACCTGCAGCCCCCCCCCCCCCCGGCCCCCGTGGGGGGAGCCAGGAACCGCAAACCCCTACGAAGAGCCCACCCCCATGCAATGGGGTGTGCAAACCCCCACCACCTGCAGCCCCCCCGGGGAGCAAACGGGAAGTGCAAACCCCCATGAGCAGCCCACTCCGGGCCAACGGGGCCTGCGAACCCCCACCTGCAGCCCCCGCCCGGGGGCATACACCCCTGCAGCCCCCGCCCGGGGGCATACACCCCCCCCACCCCCCGCCGTGTAACCGGTCACGCAACATCCCCCCCACGGCCCCCGCACGAAACGCCACGTGCAAAGCGCCGCTTGCAGCATCCCCCAGCCCCCGTGTATCCCCCCTCCCCTCCATAGGAATCTCCCCCCCCCCCCCCCGTAGGACCCCGCCACCCGCAACCACCCCACCGCCACGTGCGCCGGCGGAGCGCGCGCGTTCCCGCCGCCCCGCTCCCGCCCCGCGCGCACAAAGAGAAACCCCGCCTCCCTTCCCCGCCTTTAAAAGGGCCGCCGTCAAGACGGGCAGCTCGGCCAGCCAATCGCCGTCTGCCCCCCGCGGTGCGGCGGGACCAATGAGAGACGCGGAGGCGCGGAGGAAGCCCCGCCCCGGGGCGGGGCCGTGGCGGCGGGAGGGGGCGCCATGCGCCATGTCATGGAGGCTCAGTGTGCGGGCGGCCATTGACGGGGCCGGAGCTGCGCGGCTGCCCGCGGCGTTCCCTTTCCCGTTCCAGTTTCCCTCACGCTTCACTCCCGGCGGCGGCGGCGGCCGCCCCGGCACCGGCAGCGACCCCCGCGGCGGCCCGGCCGCCCTCCCTCACCACTGCGGAGCCGCGGGAGGGGGGTGGCGATGGAGATGAAGAAGCGCATCACTCTGGAGTTGAGGAACCGGGCCCCCGAGAAGGTGAGGGGCGGTGGGGCGGGCGGGCCGCGTTCCCCCACCACCACCTCCCCTCCACCCCGCACCGGGCCGCCGCCTGGGCCCCAGCGGGGCCCGGCACGAATCTGGGTCAGCCGGTGGCGCAGGAGCCCCCGCGGGGCGCGGGCGGCGCTTCCGGGCCCCGGGGCGGGGGGCGGCGGGACCGGCGCTTCCCCCCCCCCTCCTCCTTCGCTCCCCCCCCCCCCCCTCCGTCCTCACCCATCCCGGTCCCTCCCTCTCCGCCCCCCGGGGGTGGCGGCGGGGAAGCGGGCGGCCCCCTCCTCCGGTCCTCCCCCCCCCCGTCCCCGCCCGGTAATCCCCTCCCGCCGGTCGCCTCCAACTTGGGAGCGCGGCGGGAGTAAACAGGTCACGGTGGCGGCGGGTCCGGGGTCCGGCCCTTCCCCGCCTCCCGCTTTTATTTAATTAATTTATATTTAAATTGATTTTGGTCCCTGTCCCTCCCCCCCCCCCCCTCCCTCGGTGGGGGGGTGGGGGGGGGTCGTGCCCATCCGGTTTAGGAGAGGGGTGTTCTCCCGCCGCCAACTTCCCCGTTTCTTAAGAAAAATGGGGGGGGGGGGGGGAAGAAAAAAGGGAGGGAAAAATGGAAAAAAAACTGGGAATTTTGGGGGCTGGCGCGGCCGGTCCCTCCCCCCCCCCCCCATCACCTCCCCCCGGGGGTGGGACCGTTCCCGTCCCCGCGGGGATCCCCCGGAGAGAAGCCTCCGGTGCCCCCGGGAGTAAAGTCCGGTGGCGTCGCTACTGACCCCCCCCCCCCCCCCTCCTCCCGGGGGTGTGTGTGTGTGTGGATTTTGGGGCAAAAAGTGGCTAAAAGTGTCGCTCGGACGGGATTCGGGTGAGTTTGACGGCGGCAGGTACCTGCGGGGGGGGATTCCTTCCCCCCCCCCGGGCCCGACGGTCCCCGCTCCTCCCCTGGCGGCTCCGCAAACTTCGTGCTGCTTCGGAGGGATCTTTTCTGATGGCAAAAATAGAAAAGAATAAAACAAATTTAGTTTTTTAGGTATCGTGGTCCCAGGTAGAACCACCCCCGTTTATTTATTTTATTTTCATTAATTCGACTTTTGTGTTAATTCTCTTTTATTCCGCTCTCTGAAATCACACCGTGTTTTTCGGGGGGGGGTGGGATTAGTTGGAAGAGATTTAACTCCAAAAAAGTAAAACGCTGCCGTTCGGAGGGTCTTTTTTATTTAAAATGTTATTATTTCAAAGCGTGGAGGGGGAAAGGAAAGAGTCGCCTCGTTAATGTCCTTGTTAATGAGTGGGATGTTCTGCTGGAGATAAAATAATTTAAAATTAATTGGCTGCTCCTCGTTACCGCTCCTCAAAGTCCGTGACCTGTATCGATTATCGAGTTGTTTTAGTGGCTTCGGCCTGAGGAAATTCTTTAATTGGGCTTAATTAACCCGCCGAACTAATGTGGAGCCCCAGAAGGTTTGGGGTTCGGGAAGAAATGGGATGGTTTTTATGGGTTGGAACACGCGGAATGAAATTATCAGAGTTTAGAAAGAAGTTAGAGGTTGGATTGTGCACCAGCGGAAGCTCTAAAAGCGTCGGTGAGTTACGTTTCGGGGTTAGATGGGGGGTTTTGCACAATTTGAAGCATCCTGAGGGGAAGGGAAGTCGTAACGTGCTTTAATTTTTATTCTCTGGGGGGTTGTCAGTGATTTCGGATCACAGCTGGCTCTAAATTTAACCCAAACGCACGTTGTGGTTCAGCTCAAGTGCGTGGGGGTTTTTTTTTTTGGCGCTCGTTAAGCTGACGAGCGGTTCGGTCTCCTTCTTCTCAAGGTGACGGAGTTGGTGCTCGACAACTGCCGATCCAGCAACGGTGAAATCGAAGGGCTGAATGATTCCTTTAAAGAACTGGAGTTCCTCAGCATGGCCAATGTGGAGCTGACGTCGTTGGCCAAGCTCCCCACCTTGAGTAAGCTCCGAAAGGTACGTCCTTCTTGCTCACGGGCTCTTGGAGAAGTCAAAAGTCCTGGGTGACAACCCGTGGTTGCGCCTTTTGGTGCTGGTGGTTGACCTGGCATGGGCTGATGGTGCGTTGGGAGATGGCCAGGCCTGAAAAAATGATTATTTTTCTTAATATTTGAAGTTTTTGGGGCTACCTCCATTTAATTATGGCCAAGTTGGGCTTGACCAATGACTCTAAGGACAGGAAGTAATTGGTTATTAAATATGTGAAGGTTGGCCAATGTCTCGTGGTGGGCAACGGGCTGTTGGGTTGTTTCCAACTGGTGAGGTTGAGGGACTGGTTTTGCTGTAACTTGGCAGCAGTGGGTGGCACTTGATGATCTCGGAGGTCTCTTCCACCCTAGACGATCTCCAAAGGTCTCCTCCAACCTAAACCATCTCCAAAGGTCTCTTCCACCCTAAATGGTTCTATGATTCTACGTTGCGCGTCATTGGCAGAGTCAAGACTTGCAGCGAATCCCAATGTCGTGTGTTTTACTAAAAATTTAGGTATCCAAACCCGTGAGATTTTTAACGAGTATTTTATAATTCTCCATATAAACTCAAAGAAACTCTTTGCCGACCAAAGCGATGATACAACTGGGACTTGTGAACTTGGGGGGGGGGCTCTTCAAAAGTGTCCAACTTTGGGATTAAACCAGTCAATTAAAGGGAGAACGATTAAAAATGACTCTAATGGTGAGAATCCAACCGTTCGATGACGTCATTTGTTTTCCGTGTAACAGTTGGAGTTGAGCGACAACATCATTTCAGGAGGCCTGGAGGTCCTCGCGGAAAGATGTCCAAATCTCACATATCTAAATCTAAGCGGCAACAAAATCAAAGATCTCGGCACTGTGGAAGCTCTTGTAAGTACAAAGGGAGGGGGGGAGCCTGATGGAAAATTTAAATTCAATAAATACTGGTTTTTATCAGGAATAAATTCAATTTTTTTGGCGATGGAATGGTACAAACTCAGGTGTAAGGGCTGCGTTGGAGGGGTTTTTCCAAGGATGGTCTAGAAACAGGAAAGTGGCGGGGGGGGGGGGGTTGAATTAGTGCGATGGAAGAAATAAAGTACAAAGAGCGTGGTGTGTTCTCGCTGCCCATCTTCCTTTTCAGCTGAAAGGCACGAGAAATAAAATTTCTTCCCTGTTTTATGTTCTATATATATATTTTTTTTTTTTTTACATATTGGGTATCGCGGTGTTTTAGCTCCGGCGATAATTCCACTTGGCCCCCGCTTGATTAACTCAACGTCACGGTTGTTAAGAGACAGCGCTTGTTCAACGTAGGGCTGTAAAATTCCCTCGGTGGTCGGAGCGGGATGGACTGAAGAAGAGATTTATTTTTAAATTTTTTTTTTTTTTTGGAGCTTCTGGTTTGTCTTTGAATTAAAAGTAACCCAAGTTCCGTCCTGTTTATCCTCTCACCTTGGCTGCTTAAGGTGCGGTTTGTCTAATAAGCAACTCGTTAAACTCCGCGGTGATTAGTTACGGGCGTTTGGGGCAGTCGGTCGGGAGCAGGGAGGGAGGTGACAGCACCCGGCGCCACCTCGTCTCTGCACCCGCTTTTCTGTCTGATTATCAAAATCCTTAAAAAAAAATAATAAAATATTAAAGTATATATTAAAATATATTAAGATATATTTTTTTAAAACCACTCGTAAAGATTCTTCGTCTGCTTTAACGGCGCTTTAACCCAGCAGACAATAGAGCAAATAAAGCCGTTAGAGTGCTCTATAGAAGAAATATTTTAAATTATTTAGATTTTAGGTGCTGGCCAAGCCAAAGTGGCTCCTTCTGTAGCACGTAGAGTCTGGCAAGTGAGAAAAATCACCTTTATTCCAGGTGAAAAATCACCGTCGGTTGTTTAGTCCTTATCATTCATAAAGCAAACTCCGTGGCGGGGTTAAATCCTACCCGCTGCCTCTTGCTTGCTCCTTGTGAGATGTGGCTGTAATTAAATTAAACTATTCACCGAAAGGCTGCTGGGTTTGGTAAGTTTTTGCCCACGATTGAACAAAAATGGGCAACGGGAACAAAAAAAGCAAAGCCCAGGCAGTGCCTGGTGGCCCGGCGCTTGGAGGATGCGTTGGGCGAGTGGGGTTGGTCTGGAAAAGCCCTTCCAGCAGGAGCTCCGGCTGCTTTTTGAACTAAAAAGCTTTTTAACTGAAGTTCGTATTTAAGCGGGAGCAAAATGTTAACTAGAAAAGAAGGGATTGGGAGAAAATAAACTCTGTAGCCGGTTCTGTGGTTACCCGGCTTTGGGCCGTGACCGCGCTGTCGCTTGAAGTATCGCATCAAGAAATAAGAGGGGGGGGAAAAAACCCATCCTTTTTCATATTATTTTTAGCAAAATCTCAAAAACTTGAAGAGCCTTGACCTGTTCAACTGTGAGATTACAAACCTGGAGGATTACAGAGACAGCATTTTTGAGCTGCTTCAGCAAATCACGTACCTGGATGGATTCGATCAGGAGGATAACGAGGCACCGGACTCGGAAGACGACGACGATGAGGGTAAATTTCTAAATAAAACCGTGGACGGAAGGAACGTGCTGTAATAACGATGGAAATGCGTGGGGGGGGGGGGGATATAGTGATTTTTTTGAATATTTTAGCACCATTTTATGCTCTTATTTTTGTAGAATTTGTTGGTGTTAACACACCGATAGAGAAGGAAAACTCCTCTCGGAGGGTTTGAGTGTTCTTGCCTTCCAAGCTGAAGGAAATTCGACTAAAGATGATGGTGCAAAGATAGAAATATTCTCAAAATAAGTTGTTGCCAGTGGTGAAGCCCTTTGGGAGGACTGAATGATGCAAAGCGAGGGGGCAAACACGTTATTTTGTAGGAAAAAATATAATTTAACTGGTTTTTGTAACGGCTTCAGCCCCACGCTTAAGTATAACGCAATTTTTTGTTCAAAAGATGTATATATAGTTCCTTTAATCCATGAATGACACGCTGAAAGCCCTTCAGAGAAAAAAAACCCAACCATCCCAAATGTGTTAGCGAATACGCTGGGCTGTTGTTAAGATGGATGTGTAAATATCCCCACAAATAACGGGCGAGATTCGGGCTGTCGCTGTTTAGGAGGGAGGTTTCTCAAGTGGCTTCTCGGTGCCGTCGATGATGAGCCGGAGCTGCCGCCGTCGGGTCGTGGCTCTCGAGGGGCTGCTGCCGAGCGCTCGGACACAGCGGGGTTTGGAACTGAGCGAAGGCCAAATAGTTGATCTTCAGAATGTGAAAATAAATCCAATATTTGAGAAGAGTTTAATAGGTTATTAAACTTGAAAATGAATTTAAGTGTTAAACCACCTCCTCGTTTCTTGTAATTGGTTTAAGGAACCTGTGAAAGGGATGAAATGCTCCAGACACAGAAATGGAGCATCTCTTTGGAACCGCAGCTGTTTCAGAGTTACTAGTTAGGGATTAAATTAGGTACAGGTAATATGTTCAGCTAGTTTAACTTTAAATATTTTAAGGTTTGAGTCTATAGAGAAGCCTCTCTCCCCTTCCCCTGACTAACTCGGCTCCCTGCAGGAGTTTCCATACGTGGCTGCTTCAGGCGTTGAGAATTCTGCCCGAGATTTGCGATGTAGAAGCATCAGTAGCCTTTCTTCAGGGGGAAAAACTGTAAATATTAACTTGATTAAAATCTTGCTTGCTTCCCAAATGTTACCTGCATTTAAAAAAAAAATTAAAGCCCCCCAAACTCTTCTGGAAAAGAAGTTAAAATAGCTTGGCCTGACGTATACAAACTTGTGTAAAGAGGAGTTAATAAAACTTAACTTTTAGCGTATCTAAAGCTTATCCTGCATTTCAGAAGGAGATGAAGATGACGATGACGAAGATGAGGATGAAGCTGGTCCTCCAGGAGAATACGAAGAGGAAGACGATGAAGATGACGGAGGTTCAGATTTGGGGGAAGGTGAAGAGGAGGAGGAAGTCGGTCTTTCCTACCTGATGAAAGAAGAGATTCAGGTAAAGTCGATAAATTCTGCCAAATCTAAGAAATGAATTAAAATCGCCTACAGCCCCGTGTTAATTGAGTCGTGTAGGCGCAGAGTGCGCAAATGCAGTGAGAGATTTTAGAGAGGATGCTGCTGTCGCTGAAATACGGAGTAGAAGGTGAGTTGGGAATCAGCCAGGAGCACCTTCCCGGGCCTTGGTTTGTTTTTATCCCATACCTGAATAATACACATTAAAGTAAAATAAATTAATTTATTCTGGAAACCCAAAGAAAATACCCTGCTCTTGCGAAAGAAGATAATGAAGTAGCGACAAGTTACCAATACTTCAAAACAAATCGAATAAAGGAAAAGTCTATGTTTTTGCTGTAATAAACGGTCGGTTTTTTTACCCCGCACTCGCTTGAAAATGTTCTTAGGGGCGGTGGAAAAAGGCCCACGGGATGTTTCAGGTCGCCAAAAAGCAAATAGAGGAGCATTAAGGAAATACACCCATTTTACAAGGTTATTAATGCAAACTGGTCATGCCTAAATGCTTCTTGGACGGAAGTAAAACCCAGGAGCCCTGACTTAGTGCTTTTTTAGGGTTTCAGAGGGAGAAGGCGTCTGGGGTGGGTTTTGTGTGAGCAGCTCACACGTTTCACATCAAATAAACCCTGTCGACATCACTTCATTACTGTTAATTTTGATAAGAATTTACATCCCATCAGCTGTGTGTGGAAAATCTTGAGCTAAATTCTTCGGTTTTGGTCATTTTTTTCTTGTAACCAGCGCTCACGTGATCTGTTTAGAAATCACCTGCCTTAATACGCTGAATTCAGAGGTAATGGCTGTAACACAATTAATTAAACTAAAACTAAATAAGTCAATCTATTCTGAAGCCAAAACCTCAGAGAGAGTTCTTTGGAAAATGAACAATATGTGACTAGGAAGAATATCAGGGAATTAATCGTGTGTGGTCGTTAGTTTATGTGTATGCCCTGCCCATTGGGTGGGAATCCATGCTCCAGTAGAGGTTGGGGGTGACCTGCTGGAGAGCAGCTCTGAGGAGAAAGACCTGGGAGTCCTGGTGGACAACAGGATGCCCAGGAGCCAGCAATGGGCCCTGGTGGCCAAGGAGGCCAATGGCATCCTGGGGGGCATCAGGAAGAGTGTGACCAGCAGGTGGAGGGAGGTCATCCTCCCCCTCTGCTCTGCCCTGGGGAGGCCCCACCTGGAGCACTGGGACCAGTTCTGGGCTCCCCAGTTCCAGAAGGACAGGGAACTGCTGGAGAGGGTCCAGCAAAGGGCTACGAGGATGATGAGGGGCCTGGAGCATCTCTCTGATGAGGAAAGGCTGAGGGACTTGGGGCTTTTGAGTCTGGAGAAGAGAAGGCTGAGGGGGGATCTGATCAACACCTGGAAATACTTCAAGGGTGGGTGTCAGGAGGATGGGGCCAGGCTTTTTCCAGTGGTGCCCAGTGACAGGACAAGAGGGAACGGGCACAAACTGGGACAGGGGAAGTTCCATCTGAACATGAGCAACCTGGTCTGGTGGGATGTGTCCCTGCCCAGGGCAGGGGGGTTGGAACTCGATGATCTTTAAGGTCCCTTCCGACTCTAACCATTCTATGATTCTATGAGGAGGAACTTCTTTCCTCTGAGGGTGGCAGAGCCCTGGAAGAAGCTGCCCAGAGAGGTGGTTGAGTCTCTGGAGACATTCAAACCTTCCTGGACACATTCCTGTGGGACCTGCTCTGGGTGACTCTGCTCTGGTAGGGAGTTGGACTGGGTGATCTTCAGAGGTCCCTTCCAACCCCATAGCATTCTGTGAATTTTCACCCTTCTGGTGCTGGTGCAACAAAAGGAGATGCCGAGTTTTTATTTTGCGTTCATTTAGGTTTTCACTTTTTCACTGGTTACATGAGCCTGTGGGTAAAATTCCATCCGGCAGATGGATATAAAAATCAGACTTTCAGTTTGTCTTCAAGGCTTGATGCGGTGCTGGGAGAGCAGAGATCTCGCACCACTGTTTAATTTTCCTGATTGTTAATTGGTTTACATTTTTCAGCTATCAGCTTTGAAAAAAACAAGGAGGAAAAAAAACCCCGACAACTTAATTCATTTTCCACAGAAACAATAATTTTGTGAAGATATTAATTGTTCTGCTTTCTCCTGTCTTTTCTCCGTGGTTAAGAGGAAAACTGAAGCTGTTTGTTGTTTCACTTTGCCATCGTGGCCTTTTCAAGTTATTTTTTGCAATAATTTAACTCTTGAGCTGGCGTAAGGTAGCGATAAGTGGGGAAAAACAAGGAACTGAGAATCCGGGGCCAGATAATGCCCTGGCCGGGGTGATTAAACCTCCGCCTGTCCTTGTACAGATTTCCAGTAACAGAAAGTAAATGGGGAATGTGACCTCTGAGCAGAGTAACTGGGATTTTCTGAAGTTTGCTCGGGATCAGTGTGCAAGAAAAAAACTTAAATAAACAGCAATTTTAAAAGTATTTCCCACTTTTTGTAAAGGATGAAGATGATGACGATGACTACGTTGAAGAAGGAGGCGATGAGGAGGAAGAAGGTAAGTTCTCAAGTTACTAAAGTTGTGACCAAACCAGTAGATTCTTTATAATTCTTCAATTTTGCAAGTTTGGGACGTGCGCTGTAAATAAATCGCTGCTTGGCTGGTGTGTTGCTGAAGGTGTGGGAGGTATTTTAGGATCAGTTTAGGCAAGAGCTGGAGCAGGCAGTAAAGTAGCTCTGCAGTATTTGATATTTTTGTTTTGTGTCCGCTCACTTGTAAAATAAATAAAAAAAAAAGAAGAAATGACAGTTTTCAAAGCCTCTTGTTGAAGGAGTTTTCTCAAAGAAAGATGCTGTGTCTCCTACACGGTTAGAAATTTTAATTTTCCAACACGGGAGAGGAGAGAGACTCTTCCTTATACCTTGCAAGTGTTATTTACATACATTTAAAATACTTTGTTTAATGCACCAGTGGCAAAACCCCGGCAGGAGCTGCTGGATTTTTTCCCTTTATTGAGCTGAAAGCGACTTCCCCGGTAAAACTTTCTCCAGAGGCAAACTGGGCCCAGTATCCCGTCGAACGGCTTTGCTGGGGAGCCCAGTCAGGATTTTTTCCATCTAGTCTTTTTAGCAATGGTTGGAACTTCATTTCGTAAGTTACTATTTTCATGTCAGACACATGCATAATAGTTAAAAGCTTGCAAAATATAAAAAAAGCAGGTGTGCGTGGTCCATCCTGCTGTAAGACGGTGCAGGATATCGAGTGTCTGGAACCCACGTGGAAGAGGTGATGTTCTTGCTGTTCCTTGAGTACTTTTTCATAAAACAACTTTTTATTTTATCGTTTTCGATAGTTTAAAAAGGACCCGCAAGGAGTTAAGATGGGACAAACGTCTCGCTCATTCTTTTTCCCACCTCGTTTGAGGTTTCCAGGCGTTCAGGGTAGGGACCAGCCTTATGTCCGATGCTCCTACTCTGTTCTGGACGGAACAGAGTTCCACGGGAACAGAAGTTGCGCTTGTTCTGGGTGCAGAAATGGGCGCACTCTGATCTGTGGGTGCCTTAAGTTGTGTGCCTCTGTGTTAAGATGAAGACACCAGTTAGAACTCCCCTGTTATAACCCCTCAATGGTTGCTAAAGTCCATTTAAAAAAAATTATCAAGCTTCATCTTAAAATTAGCTGTTTTTTCCTCTGTACTTTTCTCGCTAAGACTCTCCAAGAACTTCTCTTTTCTCATGGTTGGGAACTCTGTACTCATCCTTAAACTATCCCTAGCAGCAAAGTTCTGGATTAATCCTGAAGTCTGTGTGAACTCTAGAATTCTAGAATTTCTCACCAGACTCGTTCCCATCTCGTCTGGACGTTTGGCTTCATGGGGCAGTTCTTGGAGATGTATCTCGCACTTGAAAAAACTGAAATTCTGAAGTAGTAAAGCTAATTCTTGGCTCTTTACAAAGGCAGCCTTTGAATCTCTTAAAGACAAGAAAGCAGGCGGTCGGGATGGGTAATTAGCCAGGAAATGACTGCTGGAAAAGAAATCTATTAGATTGGACAAAATTGCATTTCAGGATTTCACCACAAGAGCGCATAGTCCACTGGGTGAATTAAGCATATTTCTAAGAATAAGCTCAAAGATGTTTATGCAAGATGCTTGTGTCAGTCTGTCGCTGGGGAGAGAGAAACCGCCGGGTTTGGGGCAGGGCGTGTGCAACTTTGCACAACTAAAGTCAGGGGGGTAGAAAAGCATCATTTCTGGTTTAGTCCTTAAATATATCACAGAATCACCTTTTTATAAATCTATTTCATGTCAATAATTCCTGTATGGAATATCACAGGCTTAGCTTGGACTGAGTTTAATATGACCTGCACGAATTATGCAGAGCAATGTAAACTGATTTTTTTTTTGTTTGTTTGAGATGTTACAGCGGGGAATGCGTTAAGGACAAACCAATCCTAATTTATTTCAATTACCTTTTCTAAAGTCTAACGTTGTATTGATGATGTCTGAGCAGAACGTAATGGGGTGTCTCCGTACCTCTCTTCCTTAGCAGAGGGCATCCGAGGGGAGAAGAGGAAACGAGACCCTGAAGACGAAGGCGAGGAAGAGGAGGATTAATTTGTTATAGACACAAGTAGGACCAGACTCTTTTAAGTTCCAGAATACGCAATAGTGATTATGCAGATCTGTATGTCTCCATGTACCATAGATGTCCCTACAGAAGATAATATGTTAACTTTTTATAGGAGAAGTGTGGTTTTACTATTCTTGCCCTTTTTATCATTCCAAATAAGATATAATAGCCTGGTAGTGAACCTATATGTAGAAAACAATTTTCAGCCCTATAATTACTGAAGCCATTGTCAAGTTTCCCCGTTCCCCCCTAGATTTTTATTTGGAGCTCTTTAATTTCATACAAGCTTGCTGTGTCGGTCATCGTTAGCCCGGAGTTAAAACACCCTTTTCACATGGGTTTAATATTGTGAATTTCCTTGGAGATTTTAAAGTTTTTTATACTTAAAAAGCTGAACTCAAAAATACTAGATGGCAAATTCTAGTCGCTTTTCAATGAGATGCTGAGTGGAGTCTTGAGTTTACCAGGGATTGTATTTGAAACTGACAACTAGATTCCACCTTTATTTCAGCTTTTTAAAAGGTGATTCCTGTAATAATATATATATTTTTTTTTTTAAGTCTTCTATCCATTTTCTGTATTACATTGTAAAGCCTAAATGGGTTTCAGAAGATGTGGGGGTTTTTTCCCTGCTTGTTGAGCTGTTCGGTGTTTGCTGGAGCATTCACTAAATACCTTCAAGAAGGTATCTCGGCAAACGGAAAGGGTAAAATCTGTAAATTTTCTCCAAAAGACACAGTCATTGCAGGTATTAACGAAAGCAAATAACGTGTAGTTGTAAAGCATTTCGCTAGGAAGTCTGTGTTAAACTTTCACTCACTTCGCTCTTGCATCGTCATTTTGGGAATTCTGCAACAATCATGGTGTTTGGCTAGAAAATATATGCATTTCTAATGCAGAAGTTTAACGGGTAACTCCTTCAAGCACATTTTTTTTTTTCATACAACCCTCCCCCTTCCCCTTACAGAATCATTGAAGGGGGAAAGATGAACAGAAAGAAGTTAAGTCTTTCTTCCCAGGTCACCTTTGAAACTTTGAAAAAAAATCTGGTTGTAGGCAAAACATCCGAGTTGGTGTATAATACTAGTGAATAGTTTAGGGTTTTTTTTTTTTATATGGAATGGCTGCAGAAACTTGTGGGTGGAAGTCCAGGGGACGTGCAGAGGAGCTTTTTTTTTTATTTTTTTTTTTTTTCTAGCAGTCTGATTGTGGCCACCAGGTCTTTAATAATTCTGCCCAGAGGGATTCGTGTTTGAGCCACCGCGAAACAAGTTCAGCCACAGAGCATTCCTCTCTCAGCCGTGATTTGGACTTTTAAAACAGTCGTCGTTCTTCCTCTCAAAACTAATTTCCATTGTTTCACGTAGGTACTGAACCAAATATCACACACAGCTTTATTCAAGAGACTTATTTTTATATCTGTCTTGGCTGACGATAGCTGCCATTAAACTGGGGGAGACACCCAGGGTGGGGAAGAGGGGAGATTCTTGGACCCTAATTAAGAGTCAGTCGCCCGTAGGTGGGTTCCCTGTCGATATTTAATAGGTATTTCACACACTAGCAGACTTTAAAAGTGACTCCCGGCTCTTAAATCAAGGTTAGATACTGCAGGGTTGAAGTTCTGCAAAGCCCAGTTTCTTGTATGTGTGGGGTTTTTTTTTCCCTCCCCCTTCCCCAAATAGAGCCTTAAATCCGAGTTTCTCCCGTAGCTGTAAAGCAGAGC
This sequence comes from Numenius arquata, assembly GCF_964106895.1. NCBI lineage: Eukaryota > Metazoa > Chordata > Aves > Charadriiformes > Scolopacidae > Numenius > Numenius arquata. Next base: position 753,609 of record NC_133602.1, on the reverse strand, counting down.
CGGCCCTTGGAGGCGAGTCAGGCTTGGAAATGAACTGACTTAACACGGGAGGGGGGGTGTGTTGCAATTTTTTTAACGAATTATCTGTAAAGACACTAGAAAAGTAGCGGTAAAACTACATTTGCGACCCCGATCTTTTAAGTTCCTGTGTTTGTGTATGAATACTGAATGACTAGAACCTGTAGGTAGGTGCACATCCTGTCTTCTCCTGGAGGCTCTGTGTTCCAGGCAGTTGCTTTCTGCTCAGCTTTGAGATAGAAAAGTGGCTTTTCCCATCTTTTTGGCTTTTTTTTTTTTTTCTTTAAGTCTCGGCGAATGGTTGAAACCTCTTATTTATAAGCGCGTACTTTGAAGTACCTCATAGTCAGGGTTTTCCTTAAACTGTCTTTTACTGACGCATATAAAATTAGTTATAAATGGGGAAAAATTTCTATTTTGATGGATTAAAATTGAGTACCGGTGGTGTCGCAGTAAGCGAGTCCAATTTCGACATCGGATGAGCTAATTGGAAGAGAATAAACTCGGAAAGGGGATTCGCGGACCTGCCCTAGGACAGCAAGACTTTACCCTTCCTTAAAAAAAAAACAACCTGCAGGGTCGGGCAACAGCCGCTACGGCTAAAAAAAAATCTGAGCCTCGCACTAAACTTCCCAAAAAACCTTTTGTCTTTTCCTCAGCGTCACCCTCTCAGTCGAGTTTCCTATTTTGTCAGCTTGGCATGCCATTAAAACAGCATAGCATTTTTTTTTTTTTTTTTAAAAAAAAAAGAATAAAAAATAATACAGAGCCTCCAGATAACTTTTGAAACTTTTTTGCTTGGTGGGTGGTCTTTTCATGCAAAATATGTAAGGGTGGGTTTTATATTTTGTAGAGGTTTTTGTCCTATTTTAATGCTCTTTGTATGGCAGTATGTATATAGTGTGTTTCGGTTCCTTATTATCAAACTCTTTCCTTAAACTTTGGAGTAACTGATTTTGTGCAACTGTGTTTTGAATAAAGCCATGACAGTGTTAAATTAAAGAAAACAACCCTGCAGCACTCTTCGGATAATTTTTAGTTGTAACAAAAACATGTTTCCTCCCCACGTGTGCTGTAAATTTTAAATTAAAAAAAAAAGTTTTCAAACGGAATTATTTCAAATAAATTGAGACTATTGTATTGGATTACTTCTTTTAGCGTGTCCAGCTGTGAAAATGTAGGATTTCTTAAGGAATGGAGTAAGAGGTGATTGTTCTTTCCTGGTATCTCTTAGTTATTGGGGAAACCTGTAGAATTGTGCATCTTCCTGGGGCTCTGCAAGTCTGGCAGAAACAAAAATTAAAATTACATTTTGCTTTTCATAAACGCCTAACAGCCCTAGCTGCAAGTCTAATGCTGTCCTTTTTAAGCAGTTTATGTGGATCGCTCCTCGTTGGAGAACAATGTTTTAAAAAAAAGCTGATTCTCCCATAGAGCTAGACATAGCATTGTTTTTATTTTGGGATTAGGCCAGTGTTCTTGGCAAAAATCCCCTGGATGCACTTGAGAAAGCGAGTAGCTAAACAGGCTTTTCTTCTATTAGATGAATGATTAGCCAAGAAATGGGTGGTGGTTTTCTGGGATTTTTTTTCCTTTTTTTTTTTTTTTAAGTGTGGGGAGAAATTGCCTTTCCCTCTAAAGCCCCCTCACTCCCTATGCACCTATTTGCCCACTGGAGTGAGACCAAATGGGGAACCTGAGATTTAGGATCGTTGTTAACAGAAAGTTTAGTCTACCTTTTGGGGATAGTGGTGGGTTTATGTTAAGGAAAACCAGGCTCTTCCATTCTGGTACATGCATAGCCAAGGAGACGAGAGGAAATTCAGTGCTGTGTAGGCATGTCTTCAAAAATCAGGAAAAACTTGAGGTGTGGGCTGAAGGGTTCCTGAGCTTGTTCTGTTGGGAGGCGAGCAGCTTGTCATGACCTGCCATAAGCCACCTCTCTCCCTGCCACAGCCTGGCCGTCTCTCTCTGGGTTTCAAACACACCTTCTGCTGCTGCAGATAAACCATCCGTCCGGCTCCCGGAGGCAAGACGCTCCCCCACGGCTGGAAGATGGGCTGGTTCCCTGCTCCCACTGAGGGAAGCCAGCTAAATAAGCGCCCCAGACTGCTGTCTCCAGCGGAATCCCATGGGCTCTGCCGTCCTCCATTTTGTCGCAGGGAGGGGAAACCCTGCTGGCGGGCAGCCGCGCGGCTTCCTCCTTCCTTCTCCTCCTCCTCTCGGAGCTTTTGTCTTTTGTTGCCCCTTCTTTCTCTTTCCCGCCCCTCTTGGCCCTTATCACCCCCTTCCAGTTGAGCTGCTTCCCCTCCCCTTCCTTCCTCAGGGGTAGGGACGCCTCATGAGGCCGGTGAGTGCTGGGGGTGGGGATCCGCCATTTTACACCCCCTCCCCTCAGCGCCGCCTGAGGGGGCGCGCGGGAGAGAGCGGGAAACCGTTAGCCACGGGGTACCCCGACCCCGGGTAGCAGGGGCCGAGCCGGTCGCTGATTGGCTGAGATTTGCCGCAGTTCCGCCCCCCCCGCCCCCCTCACACGCCCCTCAACGGTCGTTCCCCAACGGTCGTTCCCCAGCGGCTCCTCACGGTTCCCGCCGCCTCCCCAGGGCTCCTCTCGCGTCCCCCCCCGCCGCGGATTCCCCCCTTCATGGCGGGCAAGCCTTGAGTGCTGGCGGGGAGCAGCGCCCCGTGAGGTGAGGAGAAGGAATCTCCCAAGAAAGGCCTTCATTTCCATCCCAAACCAGCCTCTGCCTGCCCGTCTGCCTCCCCCCGCCCCTCAGGAGGGGCTTTTCCTGTCAGTTGGGAGCTTTTTGTGCCGCTGGTGGGGGGTGAAAAGCAGAATGTGGTTCCGAGTCCAAACGGGGGGGGGGAAACGCCAAAACCCTAATCCCAAAGGTTTTTCACAACGTCATCCGTGAGAAAGGATAAGTTTAGCTGGACTTTGGTACGAATGCTCAGCATGAAAACGTGAAGAAATTCTTCCCTAGTTAAAACCTGGTCGTTGGAGAACTCTTTCAAAATCACAAGCGTGTATTTTCAGGCAGCTTGTGGTGCAATGTAGTTCCTGTGGCTGTCCCCCAAATTTATCCAGCTCTCCCAAGGAAACCCGGCACAGTTACCAGCCAAATATCCCTGTTTCTCACCTGGTTCCCCACAGTAGCTATTGCCTAATTCCAGGTAAATCTGATGCAGTCCCAGGAAGGGATTTGGGGGACCTTTTCGTGCCCGCAGGTGCCTGGGTGGAGGGGAGCAATGGTGCGGGTGCCCCCGCGGAGGGAAGGCGTAATGAACTTGGCTCTTCCTTAGAGGTAATAAGCTTGGCTCTTCCTTAGAGAGCGGGGCAGGGATTTGAACGTGGGATTCTGGAAATCCGGTTTTGCTGGTTGTGTTTCTCAGGAAACTCCTTGAGCTCTTGTTGCCTCTGCAGGTCCCATGTGGTGAAGAAACTGCTCCTGTGTTACCCCGTGGCTGGTAGCAGATGTCACAACCGCCCTGGTCACGCTTGTGCGCTCTCTTTAAACCTCCTAGGACAGGCCTCCTTTTCCCTTAGCAACTATTTTAACCCTAGTGCAGGTAAGACTTACACAAAAGGGTTTTCTTTCATCTGTGATGTAACCAAGAACTAACAGAAGTACCCCTTGCCATTCCCACACATTCCAAGGTGCTGAGTTCGCCTTTTTATCCCTTTACTCCCTCTCCTTCCCAAATAAAATCAGTTTTAAAAAAGTACTGCTGAGGATATAAACCCATGAGGGTCTCTCAGTGGCCTTCAGGGAGGATGCTCTCAAGTTTCTTCATCTGTGTTTGTATGTGATAAAGGAGAAGCTGATGTTCTCATGGAATCGCATGAATTGGGGCTTGGAGAAAAGTGTAAAATACTGCGGGCTGTATGGTGAAGTAATGAGAATTATCAAAATGAAGTAATGAGAATTATCAAAATGAAAACTGCCACATGCAACAGTAAACAGAACGCTGTTGGTTTTGGCAGCGAGACTTGTTGCTGTATACTAAAAAAATAACTGCTGGTTTCACTGATCATACACATTACAAATGTCTGAGGCAAAGAATGAGATCAGTTTAGAAGTTAGGAGATATAAATAAATTATTTTTACTTCTCTTCTAATCTCTGAATCTCTTAGTTGTGCTTGGGGTTGCAGCCGGAGTAAGATTATATTGTTTTTTAAGTCTACACTCATGCTCTTCATTTGTTGTTGATCGATCAGCAGGACCGGCACAAGCGGAGAGGCAGGGGGTGGCAAAATCCATAGGATGGGAACAGAAAAAGTCAGCGACGGCGGCTGCTTTGGGCAGGATGGCAGAAAATTGGTTTCTGCAGAGCAGGGCCTGGGGCTGTGAAATTGCTGCCGCTGCTCCCGTTGGGAGTTTTTTCACTGGAGTTTTATCTTCTGGGGAACACTCTTATGGTTTTTAAACTTCAGAGTGTGACTGGGTTTCTGCTTTGAGTGTGTCTCATTCAGAAAAAAAAAAAAAAAAAAAAAAGAAAATAAATTGAGGAAAGCCTTTCCTCCTGCTTCTAATTTAACTGCCAAAAATGAGGGAGAATCCAAAAATAAATGTACGGCCACAACAACAAACCAAAAGAAAACCACAGCATCCATAAAAGCTGGGAGTTCTTGGCACAGAGGAAAAGGATTCTGTTCTAGGAAAAAAAATGACCGCAGACTTCATATTTGGTTTTGCGTTGGAAAAAAAAAGATATATTTTTCCTATATTAATATGATATGTTAAAATGGTATGTTTGATGTGCCTTTCCTTCTACAGTAAAGTTAATTCAAATAAGATAATCGTATTGATGAGCAGCAAATGAGGGTTCCTCGGCTCCTCCTCGCTGAAGCGTTAGCAGTGTCTGGCCATGAGAAGGGAGAAGAAGAAAAGTTGTGAAATCAACTTCAATATCAGCGCTCTCATTTTAAGATAGTGATTTACAGTTTAGTACATTTAATTATTTTTAATTGCATATTGCAAAGGTATTTTCTCCAATTACAAGAAAGCATTTTGCGTAACGTCCGCTACCTTTCTCCTTCTGTTTAAAGACAGCAATAGCTTTGGGAAGTCCTGGTTAACTCTTGTCAGGGTAGAGTAAATGTAGTTCCTTTCACTATATATATTATAAACACATGCAGATATATGGACGTATTTTTTTTATGTGTGTATGTATAAAATAGCTTCATAAGCACTTGAAAACAAACAGGTACCTGACTTTCTCTAAATGATCGGGGAATAGACTCCTAATTCTCCTCTGGTAGGTTCTGTGAGCTCTGCACAGTACTGAAGGGCTCAAAGGTGAGGTCAATCCTGGACCAGCCAAAACCAGAGCCAATTTCAAATGATTTAGAAAACTTCCTGGCATTCTATTACATTAGATTATAACTCTTGAAATACCTAAAGCTTTTGGTGTTAAAGATAAATGTGTGTGTTTGGGGCTTGCTTTCTTTGAAGCACAGACTCCTTGAGATGAAAACATTTTATCTTATGATATAATGAGGGGTATTTCCATCTCAATTGATGGATATTGCCAGGGGTAGGAAGGTGGGTTAGTGAAATCTCTTACATTAACGTTACACAAATTAATAAGAAGGGCTTTCCCTGAGAGAGTCTCTTTTTATTTCCAGAGATATCACTCAACAAGGGCAAGTGTCGGGTGCTGCACCTGGGGAGAAATAACCCCCTGCACCAGTAGAGGCTGGGGGTGACCTCCTGGAGAGCAGCTCTGAGGAGAAAGACCTGGGAGTCCTGGTGGACAACAGGATGCCCACGAGCCAGCAATGGGCCCTGGTGGCCAAGGAGGCCAATGGCATCCTGGGGGGCATCAGGAAGAGTGTGACCAGCAGGTGGAGGGAGGTCATCCTCCCCCTCTGCTCTGCCCTGGGGAGGCCCCACCTGGAGCACTGGGACCAGTTCTGGGCCCCCCAGTTCCAGAAGGACGGGGAACTGCTGGAGAGGGTCCAGCAAAGGGCTACGAGGATGATGAGGGGCCTGGAGCGTCTCTCTGATGAGGAAAGGCTGAGGGACTTGGGGCTTTTGAGTCTGGAGAAGAGAAGGCTGAGGGGGGATCTGATCAACGCCTAGAAATACTTCAAGGGTGGGTGTCAGGAGGATGGGGCCAGGCTTTTTCCAGTGGTGCCCAGTGACAGGATGAGAGGGAACGGGTACAAACTGGGACATGAGAAGTTCCATCTGAACATGAGGAGGAACTTCTTTGCTGTGAGGGTGGCAGAGCCCTGGAAGAGGCTGCCCAGAGAGGTGGTGGAGTCTCCGTCTCTGGAGACATTCCCAACCCTCCTGGACACGTTCCTGTGGGACCTGCTCTGGGTGGACCTGCTCTGGCAGGGGGTGGGATGAGATGATCTCCAGAGGTCCCTTCCAACCCCATAGCATCCTGGGATTCTGTGATCTAGAGTTTCTCCTCATTCAAATCCCAGCTCTGAACAGACGAGTTGTGTCTTTGTAAGAGTGAGGAGGGATGGAAGGAGGAAGAATATAATGTCTCTCTGCTCTGAATTCCTGAATAGCTGTAGGCTTAAATTTCTGCATAATTTCCACATTAAGGTGAAGCATTTTCACTACAAAGGAGATTCCAGGAACATCACACTATTGAAAAGCAAAAATATTTCCTAGAACAAAGTGAGGAATCATGAAGAAGATAGTAATATGAGACGCCCACTGAGAAGAACCATTTAAATTTGGCAATTCTTGCTCTTTGTCTTTTACTGTGAGTCTTTTGAAGTGCTTCAGTTGCAACTTTTGCAAATTCCCCGGATAAGTCTCTTTTTCCTTTTTGTAGTACACCTGAATTTCTGACGGTAGATTTGTATAGTGGTCCATAGGGGTCTGGGGAGGGGTCTGGGGGGGTCCATAGGGATCCATAGGGGTTCGTAGGAGTCTGAATGGGTCCATAGGGGCCTGGGGGGGTCCAAATGGGTCCATAGGGGTTTGGGGGCGGGTGTCCATAGGGGGTTGGGGGGTTCCATATGGGTCCATAGGTGTCTTGGGGGGGTCATAGGGGTCCATAGGTGTCCATAATGGTCTGGGGGGGTCCAGAGGGGCCCATAGGGGTCTGGGGGGGTTCATAGGGGTCCATGGGGACTGGGTGTGTCTGTAGGGGTCCATAGGTGTCCATAGGGGTCTGGGGGTTCCGTAGGAGTCCATAGTGGTCCACAAGGTATAGTCACTCAGCTACAGAATTTTTGCTTCATTTCTGTAGCTCTTTGCAATGACCATCAGCCGCTCCCCAAAAACCAGTGGCAAACTGGTGAGCGTAAGGGCAGAGTTTTGTTCTGGCTGGAGTAAATAAATGCAGAGCTTGCGTGGAAGAGCAGCTCTAGTTCTCTTGCGTGGTTCCAGGGAGAGAAACCAGCTTATTTTTCTTAACAGACAAAGTTAGAATAGCTAGAAACAACCCTAAGAGTTGTGTGTTGTAAATTCCCAACTGGGAAGTACTGGTGCCTCGTAGGTGTCAAAGAATCATAGGATCTTCGGGTTAGAAGGGACCTGAAAGATAAGTGTCACTTATCAGCCAACAAAAAATACCTAGCGGTGCCGTGCTCTGCAAGGGCAGAACTGAAACTTGGTTTTGTCCTGAAACACTTCAAAATACATCGGGAAATATCTCTTTTATTCTGTGACAGTGCAAGAGAAAGCATGATGGCAGAATCTCCTGTTGTGGAGTGACCTCGTCTGGCAGGTGCCTGGAATGATGGGCTGCCTCGCTGGCACCACTGCGGCTGCTGACTGATCCGCCTGGCCTTTTCGGGGTTTGCTGTTCTTATATATATATATATATATATTATTTTCTGTTCATATGTGCATGCCCAACGCCGTACAGGGCACCTGGCTGCTGTTGCAATACCAGCAGTATTGTCTCATTTCCACTCAGTGAATAGGGAGGGAGACGGAGGAAAGAGTAAGGGGAAATTGTTAAAAAAAAATCACAGAATCACAGAACGGTAGGGGTTCCCAGGGACCTCCGGAGATCATCTAGCCTAACTCCCTGCCAGAGCAGGGTCACCCAGAGCAGGTCCCACAGGAACGTGTCCAGGAGGGTTGGGAATGTCTCCAGAGACGGAGACTCCACCACCTCCCTGGGCAGCCTCTTCCAGGGCTCTGCCACCCTCAAAGTGAAAAAGTTCCTCCTCACGTTGAGATGGAACTTCCCCTGTCCCAGTTTGTGCCCGTTCCCTCTTGTCCCGTCACTGGGCACCACTGGAAAAAGCCTGGCCCCATCCTCCTGACACCCACCCTTGAAGTATTTCCAGGCGTTGATCAGATCCCCCCTCAGCCTTCTCTTCTCCAGACTCAAAAGCCCCAAGTCCCTCAGCCTTTCCTCATCAGAGAGATGCTCCAGGCCCCTCATCATCCTCGTAGCCCTTTGCTGTTCCCTCTCCAGCAGTTCCCTGTCCTTCTGGAACTGGGGGGCCCAGAACTGGTCCCAGTGCTCCAGGTGGGGTCTCCCCAGGGCAGAGCAGAGGGGGAGGATGACCTCCCTCGAAAATATTGCAATTCCATGAAAATCTCCTCTTGGTTATTCTTTAACCACGTCTTACCGATTCTAACTGTAGACTTGATTGGCTCCAGGCACCACAGGCAGGATCTGGCCCCTGTTTGGGGAAAAATGAGCACTAGAGGGCACCGTCTGCACGACGGTCCCACCAGTAACGGGCCTGGTGTTCTGTGTGGGAGAGAATCACAGACCAGTTACCTTTGAGTGATCTTCCAACTGTGAAAGAGTGAAAGTAACTCTTTAAAATGGTATATTTTGGAAGGTTCTGGACTAATTAGCTGCATTCATTTCCTAAAACTTGGTATTATAAGGATGAGAATGCATAAAGTGGCGTGTGCTCCTGCCTGTGATGATGCTTGAAGAACTCAAGGTGATCTAAAGAATTATTTTCTTTATATTCACATAGTAAATTTCTTATATTCACATATTTCTGAATTGCTTATATTCACATAGTAGTATCTACATAGTTTCCACAATGCTTCATCTCTATCCTCTGCCTTTACAACATTCGGGCGTTATAAATAGCAGGTAATTATCTCCCCCTTCATTAGGGAACTATGAGGGAAGGTCTGCGTTCTAAAAATATTTATCGTTTCCCGATTCAGTTGAGGAATGAGACGTTACAGGCTTGACTTAGCGCATTGGGATTTTCGGGGGCGCTCCAGCGAGATGTGATAGAGTCTGCGAGCTCTGAGCTGGCGGGGCTTGGTTTCAGCAGGATTCTGACAGCTGAGCTCATCCCACTCGGGACTTCTTCATTTTAAAGCCTATCGCGTGTCTTCATCTCCAGTGTCAGATGCGATAGGAGTGCGGAATAGGAAGGGAACAGCTGTAAGGGGGGGGCTCTGCTTTTTTTTTGGGGCTGGAAGACAAATGGCACTTGGTCCAGCGTCCCCGGCTTCTGCCAGCTGAGGGGTTAGTACCAGAAAGCGGTACTTTAGGGAACAAGCGGGGCAGTGTGCGATGCCTGAAAGGCCTTATTCAGCTCCCAGCCTGGAGGAGCTTGTACTGCATTGTCTGGTATGCACTGGCTTTGGGAAATTAGTACTCCACATTTCTTACAAAAAAGAAAAAAAAAAAAAAAAGAAAAAGGAAAGTTTGCCTTCTCTTCTACATGAACTGTCCAAAAGATTAAGTTCCTTGTGTGTCGTGTTTAGGACTCACAAACTACTGAGGCCACTGGCACGACGTTTTGGGGAGTATACTCTTGATAGTCTAGTAAAAATATAATGCTTCATCAGAATGTGTCCCTCCGGTAAAGAAGATTCAGCCTCCCTGAGAGGGAGAAGGAAGAACCTGCTGTAACCAATATTGCTCTTTCTGTTCTCTCATAAAACATTTAAGGTGACCATATAATATATTGTTTAACCTCTGTACTTCAGAGCCTAAGAAAAAAAACAATGCCCTACAAACCACGGTAATTATTGCACTGTTCATTAACTTAACTCGCCCTTGAAAGGACAGAGGTTCTTCTTGGCATCACGCAGGTCATTCCTCCTGTGCTGCTGGTTTGGGGATGCTTTATTTGTAGCACAATCCTGTATTAAAGGGGACCCCATAGAATTCCCAGGTGCTCTTGATGATAAAACCCCCTTTTGGGTTGGTACAAGGCTGGGGTTGTCCTGCCTATAAACTCTTTGATATCTTGGAGTATTTTTCTTTCCAAGCGCTTCGCTTGCTTTCATTTCCATTGCCCCCAGCCCCACTTTGTTTCCTGGCCTTACATACATAGAAAAATACATAGAAAACATACATAACATAGAAACATAGACCCGGTCGCGTGGGTATTGGTCCAGTACCCAAGATTCTTGGGTCTGGAGGTTCATTTTCATTTTTCTTTTCCAAACCAAAATACTCTGGGCTTATCACAATTTGTTTCAAGTTTGTATATTGTGATGTATCTACCGTCATCCATGAAGAACAATTGTCCTTACCGTGTTTTCTGGCCAACCCTCTTCTTATCCTATTACATTTACTAAATATAGAGGATGATTTCCTAAATATACAAGCAATAATAGTAATTAATGACATCCTTTGGGCCAGAGGAACCTCTGTAGGTTGCAGTGGAGGATCTGGTCCTATATCTAACTGCTTTATGTTTCTCTAATTACATAAAGCAGCTGTACCCTCAACAGATTCCCTCACTGGTGTATTTCTACCTGCTGTGGAGTCTCCCCAGGAGACATACAGCCACTTCCCCATCTTCTTCCTTCTCTGCTTTCTGGTGCAGGGGCTGATTACTGGGAAAACGGAGCTGCGGCTGGAGTGACATCGTACCACAGTAATTGCAGCAATTCCTAATCTGCCATTGCTCTAAATTAGACAGGAGCCAGTCCCCGTGGCACAACACAGCTGCAGCTCAGAATCTGGGCCGTAACGCACGTGCTGAAATCAGATAATCACATCTTACGCTGAGGGACTGCTGGTTTCTGGGAGGTATTTTCTCCTCTCCCGCGTCTGCGAACAGCAGTCCAAAAAATCCTGCGTCCAGCGAGCTGTGTGGTACTTGGGAGCGTTAAGCAATACCTGGTTCTGGAAGCAGGATGCTGGACGGTAAGCGAGTGCAATAATGAGAATTTTTCTCTTTATCGAAAGGTAAATTGATGGTTGCTGTAACTGCAGCCCGGTCTCTAACACAACTAAAGTGATAAAGGTTAATTATCGGCCTCTGTTGAGAAGTGCCACATGCTGAGTTATCAATCTGTTCTTCCAGGGAGCTGGCCTTTTGAGCCTCAACACTATTTCCTGTCATACCTGAGAGGTTCTTGGCAGCTTCCTCTTCTCCTCCCAGTCAGGACTTAACGATGCTTATTTCGTAAACTAATGAAATCCCAGTTTGGGGTTGTATGGCTGCAGGCCATGGCTTGGTTCTTCTCTTTTCTCCTGCGTTGTCATTGAATTGAGTCGCTTTCTCCCGCAGTCCAGGCCCCAGGATGGTGGCGTTTGTACAAGTACAAAAATAACCAAGCCTTCGTGCCAACAGAATCCCAACAACTGGGTCAAAAAGGGTTCAGTTCAGGGGCTGCGGTGAACTTCTTGTAGAATCCTGCTCCATTTCTCAAACCCTCTGTCACCCCTCTCCTCCTCTTCCTCCTCTTCCTCCCCTCTTCTCTTATGGCGTTCACGTTTCCTGGGGATGCAAAACCACGTGTGTAAACGACCAGCAGCGGCTGCGGTTGTAGTCAAACAGCTGCAAAACTTCTGTTAGTGTAATATAATGATAATAATCACAAATATACCAATTCCTTCAAGTTCCAGCCTGTATTTAACACAAATCCAACAGTGCCAGCACTTCTCTCTGCAGTCTGGGACCGTAAACAAACCCATTTTCATTCACTTTAAGAGCCCCAAAACACATTCTGGAGATGTTCAGTCACTTGGTGTGGCCTCTGCATCCTCAGCCACACGTCCCTTGTGCACAGGAAGAGACATTTTTCAGGAGGTGTCCTTGAATCTGGCTCTTCCTTTCTCCTTTGTCCACCAGCGTCCAGATTTAATTAATTTTCCAGGCATGTCGCAAAGTCCATCTGTTTTCTGTGGGCTTTTGGGATAGTGGCATATCAAAAGGAGAGCTGCCGGCTTTCACAATTGTTTTATGAATATTGTATTAATCCATCTTAAAATCGCAGCACCCGGAGTTGTGTGAACGTCGGATAATTTTCACCACCATTTCAGAAACACGTCTGCCAGACCCCTTTAAGCTTTAAAGGAGAGGGTGATTCCAGGGCATTCGTAAATGCACGAGAGGCGAAAAGCATTCTGACAGAATCACGGAGACTTCTTTTTAAACCTTTTTAAACCTGTTTAAAAAACAGTGAGTGGAAGCAACAATTGGAACCCAAGGGTTTCCACGCGTGTCTGTGCACACCCTTGGTGTCCCAGGTGAACAGACTTTCCATTTCAGTTATTATAGTTAGGCATTTTCATAATAAAATTCCAGGCCTGGGGTCATTCTGTGACCATTTTCTCTGGCCCCCGATGTTTTTACACAATGGATTGACTGCGTGTATTCCCAGGTTTGCGTGACAGGACAGTGACAAAGGGATCACCTTGAGATGTTGGGTGCTGCAATATCATCACCGTCTTCTGCAATCTCTCTGATGAGCAAACGAACTCTAAATAGCATCAGGGACCAGCCTTTTTTTTTTTTTTACGCCGGCTTTTGGAGCTGAGGAATGTGTGTACTGGACATGACATTCAGTTGACGCTGGGATGCGTCAACCAGGGCGTCACCCGCAGAGATAAAGAAGTCATTCACCCACCCTGGAATTCTGTGTTCGGTTTCGGTGCCCACTACGCAAAAAAAATGTGGATGGGCTGGAGAGGAGCCAAAGGGCCACCGAGATGATCCAAGGACTGGGAAGCTGCCGTGTGGGGAAAGGTGGAGTGAACAGGGTCTTTTCAGCCGTGAGAACAGAAGGCTCGGGGGAGACCTTGTCTCCACCTTCCAGTATTTAAAGGAGATGGAGACTCCCTTTTTACAAGGAGTCACGTGGAAAAGACGAGGGGTGACGGGTACAAGTTACTCCTGTTTTTTCACAGTGGGAACAATTAGCCACTGGAGTAATCTCCCCCGGGGAAGTGGTGGATTCCCCAATATTGGACACTTTTAAAGTTCGGCTGGATGGGGTGCTGGGCCATCCTGTCTAGAGAAGGAAAAACTGAGGGATACAAAAATGTGTCTATCTCAATACTTAAAATCAATATGGTTAAATTTAGTCACTTAGAAACTGTGTAATTGTCATATATTTTAACTTCAAAGCCTGTGTCGGAGCTGCAGATGGGACACACCTAATAAAGAGCAGCTGGAAGCACGATACCATCATAAGAGGGCAGAGCAAGACAACTTTTCATTCACCTTCCAGTAAACTTCATGCGGGGAGGGCAGAGGGAAGTCAGGTCGGTGGCAGTTTTCCAGCTAAATTACAGGCATGTAACTCCCCCAGGAGGCAAAGGCCGGGCTTCAGACTGAGCAAGTTTTTAGCCTGAAATAATTTTGGCTTAAGGTTTTCTAACAAGCAGTTGGACCCCAGAAACTTTACTCTGCACTCAGTCACTTCATCGAAGGAAATTTGAAGAATGATACCAAAACCTACTGCTTGGCCACGAAGATGGAATGAAGGAAGAATTTGTCAAATTGAACGAATGAAAAAGGAAAAGGAATTTTTTGATTCATTTTTAAAAAATGAGTCAAAAAGCACAAGTCAAAATTGAGGAAATGGAAATACTTTGGCTCAGCGTTTCTGGCAGCATCCCATAAATGACCAGAAAAAGGGAAGGCAAACTTGCAAGAAAGGAACTGTAACAGAAAGGGAGGAAACAGCACAGCGTACCTACATTGCAACACCCAACAGCTTATTCAAACCATGCAAATGTATTTAAAAATGAGAAATCTGACCCAAACGGATATAAAGATGAGGAGTAAAATGAGGTGTAGGTGCTCTACAGAAGTTATGGCTCACTAGGAATATTAAGAGCATGTAGGTGGAAAAGTGAAAAGCAATAAGAAATCAAAGACAGAAATGCAAGGGATCCGTGGCCTGAAGTGACAGAACACGGTGGTTTTATGTCTGTTCTTACGCGAGGTACCGTGGAAAGTTTCATGATACATGAGCAATGGCAAATGTCAAATTTTAAACCCAGGGCCTTGCTTTTTACCATGTTAGGACAAGTAACTTGTCACTAAGCTCTAGTTGCCAGTTGAATGAGACCAGTCAGCCCAGTACTATCTGGCTCCTGACAGAAGAATAAAATTCAGAGCCAATTTTGACACTTGCTGTGATCAGTTGATACCCTGAAGCCTGAAATTTGATTAGCCTTCTCTTAAAAGGCGTAACAGCAGATGTTATTAGTGGTCATAACATTATCCAACCTTTAAGAATAACCACCCCACAGTATCGGACTCTGTGATATCTCCCAGATCAAAGAGGAAAGAAAAACATACCCAAGATTTGACATTAAACGATTGTTTTTTATTATTCAGTCCCCTCAGGTGAAGGGATGCACATAAACTGTAATGGCGATGGAAGGATTGTGCTGTAAAGCACTGAAGTTAAAGCTCTCAACAGGTAGGAAGGAAAGGTTTGTGTCATTCCAAAGAAGGAGTCGAAAGCCCTTCCATTTCCTTCTGCTCTCATTTTCCTACATCCCCAGCAATATAAATAATCTTGTAAGTGATATAAAACATTTCCAAAAAACATACGCTGAAAGTATGAAGCGCTCAAGATCCTCTGCCCAAACAAACTCCTTCCTTCCCTCGCTCTCCGCGTTTTGGTGAGCACTCAGGCAGCCTCATCATTTGGATAATTAGAGGGTGCCAGATGGCAGTAAATATGTTCACAATCCTTCTTATCCCGTTCCCTTCTCTCTGGCACCCTCATCCCTCTACCCCGTAGCAAGCACCTGGTCTGTTCCTATTTGAAGAGTCTCCCTTCTACTCTCTTGGTCTCAATTGGCAGCTCTTGTTTTTATTTTCCCTTTAAATGAAACGGAAAGTTCTTTGAGACTTTTTTTGTGCCAGGTAATACTTCCTCCCAATGGCTTTCACCATGGGTTAATTAATAATGTGCCTCCTCCTGTCCCGTAGCCGTTCCAGTGTAGAAGCATCCCTTCCTTTATGCGGGAGTGACCGTCGTTGAGTGTATGAAGATCCAGATCACCTACAGGGAATCACAAGGACGGAGCAGCTTCCTCCTATTTTGAGAGCGGAGATCTCACGCTTGCCCTTTGCACAGGGCGAAATGGCATGGAGCGAGGTGATTCATCCAAGGCATGAACTCAGGAACTGGCAGAGTCAGCATTTGAACAACAGTTCTGGCTGAAATGGTCCCTCTCTGCTCCTCCCGGTCACCGAATCGCAGCTGTGTGTTGGAAGGTAACTCTGATCCTGTTATTTCATAGCTCGGGAGTGCCCCAGTCATGGGGGCTAAGCCCAGGAGATGAATTCCCACTGATTCTTCCGGCATAACCTGGCCTGGATGGCTCCCACCTCATAGCTTCTGCTCTCTAGCTCTGTGACAGATGGCCAGTGGATACTGGGGGCTTCTTACATGGGGATGGGCGACATCCGAGAGGCCTGCGTTATCCCCATATTATCGTAAGGAGCCAAACTCACCATCTTGACCAGTCAGCCGGTCCCCGTATCACTTTCTGTAGTTATTATTTCATTGCATCGCGGGATGTTTTCAAGGCAACAGTTCGGACTTTCGGCTTTTCCCCTTGGAGGGGACCCAAGGCTCCAAGTAGCCCCGTGAAGGCTGGCTCAGGAGCGAGCCCACCGGTGGCCTGTTGGTCACAGCAGCCACCACATCAGTCGAGCCAGAGGGGGCTGGAACCAGCAGAGGAGAGGCTGTTGCTGTGCAGCCCCGGAGGCCAGAGCCAAGCTCACCCCTGGAAACCAGTCCAGGGTGGGCTTCCAAGGAAGCAGAACTGGTAGCCATGAAACGCATGGAACCACGTTTCCTAGAGCTGGCCACGAGGCCGTGTGCCCACCACACAAACCTTTTCCTGCGCTATTTCACACACTCCATTGAACAGAAACGTCAGGAGGCAGATATTTATTAAGGTTCTGCTGAACTGACAAGAATTTCTGTACGCTGAGAGTTTCAGATGACCAAATATCTTCTTTTTTTTGCCTCTGAATTCGTGAATATTCTTCTTAAAAACAAACATATCCTGATTTAAGGCAGGCGTTTTTTCTTTGTAATGGAAACATTTCTAAACTGCTAAGCAGTGCGAAAAGGATGAAAAACCGTAGAGAAGGCAGTGTAAAAGGGGAAGTTGTTTTTAAGGCATCTTAAAATACAGACAGTGACGTTTCTAACGCTAAAGAACAAACAAGGTCACAAGCTGTCTGAGAGTCTGAGGAAAGCTACAACAGCAAAAAATTTTGGGTCGCTGGAAGGGTGACTGGATTGTCAGGGGAAAACCGTTGAGAGATGATGCATCTATTTTTTTTATTTTTTTTTAGGTTTTTAAATGCTTCCATTTGAGCTGTCACCCACATTTCAACAAGGCATTGTCAGCTCTGTTCCAGGCGGCAGATGATCCCGTTTGCTGAAGTGTGGGAGACTCTGGCCCTTGCTCTCCAATCTGTTTGGACCCACCTCTGGTGGGATGGAGTTCATTTGGGTCTTTTTATTAAAGAGTTCAAGCCTAATCCTTTCGGGGGGAGCTTGTGACCGCGTTTATGAATGGGCACCCACGGTGCTCCCTCTGCCCTGGCTTTGCTCGTGATTCCACATAAGATGTTCCCCAGCTCTACAACTCAGTTTCCCCCACAATAAAAGGCAGTATTTTCTACTTCTTTTACTCATAAGAGAAGTCAACGGTCAATCACATAATTTGTACAAAAATCCCAATTAATACAACATCGTATGCTGAAATTGTGCTAGGAATTATACTGATTTGTCTACATTTTCATATTCTTTGCCATTTTTTTTCAGTAGTAGTGCACTCTACTACTGCTAGTGACAGCTACCTGGATCTGCTGTGATGGATTCTTTGGTTCCATGAAGTGGATTCTGGTTGGGAAATACTGCAGAATTAGCCATACACACCAGAAGAGAACACTGTCTTTGGTTAAAAAGATGGATAATAGAAAAAAAGACTTTGGTATGAAAAGTGCAAAGGGTCAGATGCAGCGTAAGGGAGGCCAACAAAGAGAGATGGACAGGTCAGTAGGTGCAGGTAGAAGTGGCTCTAGAGATGCCTTTCATGGGAAAGATACCCCAATAATAGTTGAGAACAAATGAGAAGCTGTTTGTAATTAATCTGGGTGTCCACAAAAGTCGGTGTGATGCCAGGGTACACCCAAAAGCCTTGTGTCAATGGAACAAGCTGCCGAGTCTGGTTCACCTTGGGTCCTCTTCCCGCTCTGTCTTTTCTTTTTTGTTCCTGTCCTGGGAAGTGAAGGATTGGTGTTCCTGGTTTTGCCCCAGGAAATAAGACAAATCAACCAGTGGCTCTGGTTCCCTGAACCCCAGTCCCCCACCAGTTTGGGGAAGAGGAGGCAGCGTCCGCCCTTCGCTGGTATGTGGTGTTGAAAAGCTGCTGGTTCCATTCCAGGAGTGGCTGCAATCTCTGCAGCCATCAACAAGCAGAGTTGATACCTGATGACAGATTTCTCTTCTAGACTAAATTTCTAGAGAAATTAAGTTTACTATTACATAACGGATGAGGAGGCTGCTGCTACAAACCATTATTTTCCTGGTACAGTCAGATTTATGTGTGATTTTGCCTCGTGTTGACTCGTCAGTAGGTTAACTCTTCACTGAAAGAAGGGAGGAAGCAGATGGCAGAAGGCAAATTTGCTTCGCTTACTTGAACGAGGAGACAGCTAAACTGATTTTCCTAATTATACATTTGACATACAGGGGCCAAATGTTATTTTCATGAGCCAGACTTCTTGTTTACAGAACTTTACCATTTCGCTTTTCCTGCCAACAGGCATAAACCTGGCAAAGTGACCCCGTGACCTGTAAAGGATCGGAAAGCAAGCAGCCGAGAGCGGGCATTCAAGCCCTGCTTTTCCAAGAACCTGCCTGATCCTGCATGCCATCTCCCTGATTTCTGAGAAGCGTGACTCCCGGTTTGGACTGCAAAGAAGAAAAAAAAAGGTAGACAGGGCTGAGATTATATATAGCAGCAAGTGGGTTGGAGGGAAGAACACTTGGCTCACAGGAAGTGGGAGGCTGTTCTGAAGAAATCAAGTGATTTATGTTACAGCATAAACAGTGCTGAAACCAGGCTGGTCTCTGACCAGGGGCTGCTCTTATGGAGTAATGTCCATCCCCCAATATCCTATTTTAAAGAGGGGATCCAAAAATCCACACTAAAAGTTATGGTATGATATGAACTAGATGCAACCAAAGCGATGCGTGTGCTTAAGGATCAGCAGCTTAACGAGGAAAGGAAAGTATTCTTGGTTATAAAAGTCCTTCCTTTTTGTTGTTAGCCACAGGACTTCAGCTGGCGATGAAAAGCTTTGGAATTCAAATCATAATTTCCTCAGCCTGTTCATGGCTGCTGAGAACACAGAGGGATCGAGCAGAGCCATCTGCTCATGAACTGGAACTCCTGGTTGGGAAAAGGTGAAGTCCCACCTTTCCCTGAAGCCCTTCTCAGCTTAGATTGTCCAGCTGTCTGTCTCTGCTCTTTCTCTTCCCCCCCGGCAGTTTCCCTGTCCCACTGGGGAGTATCTTTAGGCTGAGACATAGTTGTCAAGAACAGGAGGACCATTATACCAGTTCCCAAGTTCTCCGCTGGGTCGCCTCACCACCCATCTCAGCCGTGAGCTTGTCGTGTCCCTCGTGCCGTATCTCGGTGCCCCACGAG
Source organism: Numenius arquata (assembly GCF_964106895.1). Lineage (NCBI taxonomy): Eukaryota > Metazoa > Chordata > Aves > Charadriiformes > Scolopacidae > Numenius > Numenius arquata. The sequence continues at coordinate 734,738 of NC_133602.1, read as the reverse complement.
GAATCTCCAGGGAAGTCACTATCCCACGGCTTCCATTCACGGCACCCATCCTCACCATCACGCTGGTGTTCTTCCAGTCAGTCCAGACCCCTTGCTGGTTCTCTCAGGCTTGTGAGGTTGGCAGGCACAGAGGGCAAGGTGAGCAGATTTTTGAAGAAAAATGTTAAAGACTCTTTAGGGTTTCCATGGATGGACAGAATCATCTGCTACCCAATAGCCAGAGGCTGCCTACATCCTTCAAAATAATAATTCCCTTGTTGTGCATTTGCATTTTTCCTCTTTAGATAGTTCCACTGTGCGTTTGCCGTGACTAAGTCCATCTGTTGAGAGCTGATCCTTTAAATAATTGTGTCCACATCTCTGCTGGAGAGTTCCATTAACGCCAGTCCTTTGCATACTGTTCAGTATGGGACTGGAAGCCCCTAATTCCTCCAGCTCTGAATGGTACCCTCTGTCTGCCCGTCGTGCGTGTATGGACTCTTTATTCTAACCACAGAGCTATGAAACATCTCCTTTCTGTCAGCCTGAAGGGACGGGGTTTGGAAGAAGCAATAATCATTTCTATGCATAATTCCCAAGCCACTGGTGTCATGAGGGGCTGATCTTCAGCACTTTGAACTCTGGCTTGTCTGACCTCTCTCAAACATTCTGAAAAGTTATGAAGATATTTAAAAAAAAAAAAAAAAAATTGTCTTCCCTCTGAGCAGGGAAGAGTTGTTGCAAAACAGAGCAAAAGAGTTGTTTAAAAATGAAAAATTAATGCAGTGGGAGGCTCGCTATAGTTTTTGGTCCCTTGGGGACATTATATAAAGTCAAACAAAATAGTTGTGTCTGAAAATACAGCAGATGTTTTGCCACTCTTGTGCCACGCTGATAGAAACCTTTCCAAAAAGTATGACTCCCAGCTACGATTTTCAACCTTTTCTCTACAGGATGTCGCGTTAAACAGCAGAAGTGTCCAAACGCCACCTTTGACCCCCCCCACGAAGGGAAGGAATCCTCACGCTGGGGAGGAGGGATGCTCTGAGGCTTATTAGCAACTCCCACCAACAGCTCTTCTCGTTAAGGGGCTCTGCCTTGAAAACGAACGCGTTGCGCATCGACTGCTGCTTAATCAATCCCTCCGCGTCCTTTTATGGGAGGGTGAGGGATTATTATCTTCATAGAGGCGGGGGAAACTGGGACACGGAGATCAAGTTTCTTGGGCAAAGTTGCCAAGGAATTAATACCTGAGAAGCCGCCGGCTCCGAGCTGTGTGCTCCTGGAGCTCGGTCTCACCCCACTGGACCGGAAGGATTTTTGAAATCCCGACTGCTTCGTGCCGAATGCTCCATCTAGTTCCCGACGACCAACACTTGGTGGCAGGAGACAGGCTTCCAGGCTTGTCAATATATCTCTTATTAGTCTCCACTGGCCATTTTAGTGTCTGCTAGTCCCAAATCACTTGGGAATGTAAATATATATATATCAAAGCATACGTGTAACATGTATGTATAGAGATATGTGTATATAGATCTGCTTTTTCATCAGTTTGCTTTCCTTAATACCACCTTTTATCCCAGCTGCCGTCTCCTGGCAGCCGGAGGAGAACCACTTTGGCTTGTGCTCCAGAACAGATTGGGAAAGGGGGTGCAGAAACCCCAGGATTCTCCCAGCTCCCCTCCAGGGAATAAAGGAAGAGGAGGAAGCTGAGAAGGGGAAGAGTGGGGAAACCGGGGAGTCTTTCTGATGTGATCTGGATATCAAGCATCCAGAAGTGGAAACCAAAGCCGGGGAGATGCCCACAGCTGCCTTCAGCTTCCCGCCATCCTCTGCTTCCACCAGAACTCAGACAGGACGGGTATTTCCCGGAGCTTTGGCACCCAGAGATGGCCAGAGGTGACGTGACTCGGTGCTCTGGGGCTTTGCCCCTGTGGTTCTGCTGCTCTTTGCCTGTGCTGGGGGTCCCCCTCTGCCCACCCGGCACCTCCTGCGAACAGGAGGGAAGTTCAAACCCAACGAAGCCTTAACCAGGACCCAGGCGGCCGGAGGGGACGGGAATGGGGACAGAAATGGGGACGTGGGCTGGAAGTCTCTGCTCGCTAGGGAGAAAGGAAAGATTAGCATCTGCTCAGGAGGATTTGGGGAGAAATGTGGTGATGTGCTTGTTTACCCCTCGTTTGGCAGTACCCAAGGTCATGGAGCCATCAGCAAAGTGACAGGGTGGTGGCAAGGCCTCCGCCAGCGGCACAGCCAGCCCCAGCAGGCAGCTTGGCCAGGGATGCTCAGCGGTTGTGACCTGGTGACATTGAGAAGGGGCGAACAGAGGAGTGTCCCAGCCGGTGACAGCCCCGGTGACATCCTGCTGCAGGGGCTCATCTCCCAGAGACGAAGGAAACTGCGAGTCAAAACCGACAGCGAAAGATTTTACATGGAAAGACACAAATTAATGTGGATGAGTCTCTAAAAAGCCTGCATTAAGTTGCCAAAGAGCCATAATTTCTCCTTCAAGAGAGTCCATCTGGCACAGACTCGGTGCAAAGACAGCGATTAGAACAAAAAAAAGCGAGACGTAACAAATAGAAACGAGGAGATGGAGGGGTCGAGAGCAATTAATATGAATTAGTTTTATGAACTGCATGAAATACAGAAGGAAAAAAGGTGACTTAAGACAGAAATTCCCGGCTGTCAGGTTTAAGGACAAAAAAAAAGGTATATTTAAAAATGTATTTAGAGAAAAGAAATCCTAGTAACAGTCCAGGACTTTTAATAGAATGAGACACTAATGCTGTTCATAGTTTTGCAGAAAAAGCCCAAATTTTTTAATAAATACTTCTCACTGGAGTTCGGAAAGAATCCGGAATTATGTGCCAGAGTCAGACCATGATGATGCATGATTTTCCCAGTTCGTTAGTAACAGGTAACAGCTCGGCGGGTCCTTTGACTCCAGCCTCAAGATATTAATCCCAGGGACAAGAAGTGTCTCTGATGCTGATATATCTAACATATAATAAGACTGAGTTTTTTCCCCTTTTTTTTCTTTTTTTTTTTTTTTTTTTTTTTTTTTTAGGGAAGTGGGTCTGTTCTTGCTGAGCTTTAATTTGAAAATCTGGCTGGAACTTGTTAAGTCAATAATTATTCTGGTGAATGTAGGTCAAACTATTTTCTATTTTCTTTCCTCTCCCCCTTGGGACGTGGAAGAGGATTTCAATACCCCAGTACTCCAAGGATAGAAGCACCACGTTTTCCATTAGTAAGAGACAACTCTCGGTAACGAAGCAGAAAGACTTCAAGGTAAATATACTCTTATATGTTTAAGGGGGGTTTCCTATAGAACAACCTCCCTCGAAGCAGGAAATGGGCAGAAATAAACCTGTCTTCTCAATACACTGCAGTTTTCAAAACAGTCTAAGATTTTCCCATCGCAGTTGGGATATCAGAGGGGCTGTAGCTTTCCACCTCCTGCAGAAATAGATCTCGCCTTATCTTTTTAAGGAGTTTGCCTTATTAGAGGAAAAAAAAAAAGCATCGACTTCTGCAGTTTCCTTCATCAGTGACTCCAAGAAATGCTTCCGCGCAGCGGGAACCATCAGCTGTATAGAAAACTGTATTTATCCACCCACCTCCCCAGACAGAACCCTCTGGCATGAGTCACAACTGTTCATGCTCCCTTCTGGGCTTTGGGGGCTTTTCGTTTGGTTTTTTTTTTTTTTGCCTCCCCCTTAATGCAGTAGAAAGCTCCGAGACTGGAAACTGCTGGAGAAATAGGACTTTATCCCCCATAATTTTATTACTGTGAACTGCTTTTGGAGATATAATTCCAGGATGTGTCGACTGCCGTTTAAACAGCACAGGCTTATTTCTTTTTTATAGCAGAGTCCTTTAGCTCACTCCAGCAGTGTAAAAGTTGCCTCTGAGTGTGTGTAAATTCTATTTATAGCCACCAAAAGCCTCTTAATGGTCATCTTCTGCTTAAAAGGGGCCTTGCAGTATTTCAGAAGTTGTGCAGCTGCTCTCTGTATCTGCTTTGAGTTACAGATTCTGAAGGGCGTTGGCGACCTCTGAAAATAAGACACGGGACAGACGTGAATTCCCCGGAGGGTCCAAGTCTGTTACGGCACCGGCCAAGCGGTGCTGCCTTCAGCAGTAACTGCTGTGTGTGGAGTCCATCATCACACAAGGTGGCAGCCACCATGGAGGTGTCACCAAAGCGGTGGCCAGACATTCTCAACATCCATAGCACAAGCGTAATTGTCCCATTTCCTCATTTTCCCTCCCATTTAAAATTCTTGGGGTGAGGGCAGAAGGAGCATGATCTTCCCCAGGGCGATGAGGACCACAGAAGGTCCTGGTGCTGGATGTCCAGGTTGCATGGGCCACACAGTTGACAATGTGTGACCAGATTTCCTCACGGTTCGTTTATCCGCAGCTAAATGACAAAGACCAGAGATACAGGACTTCCAGGGGCCCCCGTCTCCTCGACACTTGGAAACCACCAGTTCTCACCACAACCATCCTGATTTCTGACCTTGGGGACCGCATTCTGTCCTTCCAGTCTCACTAAGTGGAAAGAGAAGGTCTTGCATGTGCTGGAAGAGGATCCCGATTGAAAAACCACCATAAAACTTTCAGACTGGTTGGTTTGTTTTCTTTGTTTTTCTCAAGAAAAATTGGGACAGTGTGAAAATGATCTGTGGACCCCAGCTATCATAGATCATCCCGTCTCCAAAAAAGACCCACCACGATGCAGGGGGGGAGCGCGACACAAATTAACTACAACTCCCTCAAGGCGCCAGAGAAGAACTCAAAAACTGAAATATTTTGGGGTTGCTTCATCTGACAAAAGGCCCGACTTTTTCTGTGGAAAAATCAACCAATAATATACATTTTGTCATTGTTTTCATCAAAAATGCCTCTGTGGAAAATCTTCAATTCATTCCCCACCCCCTGGTGTTGTTGAGGCCTGAACTGGTCACGAGATGAAGGTGGTTTCCGCTCGCTGCTGATCTGAGCACTGCGAGGCTGAAAAACCAACTTCCTACCTTGCTCTGCTCCCCATTCTGCCTGGGGTCTGATGTCAAACGCATTTTTAGAAGCTAGAAGGGCAACATGGGCTTTTTAGAAGCTAGAAGGGCATCGCCCGATGTTGAGCATCACGTCCCCGTAGAGGGCTCCTCGCTCCGGAGCTGCTGTGACACCAGAGGAGATGGTTGGTGCTAAAACTGAGTCACTTTGCAGCTTTAAATGCAACAGATTTTGGAGAGTAGGGCAGGGCTGGAAGAGGAGACAGAGTGATTCTCTGTGAGACAGGGCGCTGGTTAATGAAATATCTTTAAAGATTCTTAAAATAGCTTTTAAGGGGGCCTGCAGGAAAGCTGGGGGGGACTCTTGATGAGGGAGGGGAGCGATGGGACGAGGGGGAAGGGTTTTAAGCTGAAAAAGGAGAGATTTAGGTTAGATATTGGGAAGAAGTTCTTTATTTTGAGGCTGGTGAGAGCCTGGCCCAGGTTGCCCAGAGAAGCTGTGGCTGCCCCATCCCTGGAGGGGTTCAAGGCCAGGTTGGAGGGGGTTTGGAGCAACCTGGGCTGGTGGGAGATTGGTCTGCCATGGTCTAGATGGTCTTCAAAGGTCCCTCCCAACCCAAACCATGTTATGATTAATGACTTATAGAATGCTTCTCTCGGTGCCTGTTTCCTAAATCAGTTCAGCTGCAGCTGATGTGTGGCCCTCTGTCATTATTGAGGTTTTTTGTTTGTTTTTCAAATCTTTTTCCCCAGTCTGTTGTGTACTGATACTACCCCAGGCTTTTCCCATTTCTCTGGTGTTTCTTCAGAAAGGCAGAAGAGGGATGGAGAAGGGGATTTGCTTTTCTTTGGAGAGGAAAATAACCCCCAAAAAACCCTCTTTGGCTCAGCTGCTGGGCTGGGTGAGTGCTTGGGTGCCCGTGGGCAGCCAGGGTTCCTCGTGTGGCTTCTTATTTGGCCGGGAGCTGTGGAGACAGAGATGGAGATGGAGAAGGAGGCAGAGAAAAAGCAGAAGGAGAAAAGGAGGAGAAGGGGAAGGGGAAGGAGAAGGAGAAGGAGGAGAAGGAGCAGGAGGAGGAGGAGGAGGAGAAAAGGAGAAGAAGAAGGAGAAAAGGAAAAGGAGGAGAGAAGTAGAAAAGGAGAAGGAGGAGAGAGGAGAAAAGGAGAAGGAGAAGGAAGGAGAAAGAGAAGGGAAGCCAGCTCACTGCCTGCAGAGTGGCAGCTGACAAGGAAAGCAAAAACAACACTCACATGCTCATCGGCATTTGTCAAGCAAATTGCAGCTATTTTTGTAGGAGACACTTTGCCTACATCTTAACTAAGAATCCAGGGCCCGAGCTGATCTCCCTGAAGCGCAATGAGAAATACCTCTTCTCAGCCCCCCTTCTCCCCATCTTGCCTGTGTTTTCCAGGCACAGTTGGGCATAAGCAAGATTTCTTGGCCATTAACAGGCTTCAAAATTGTTCTTTTCTGTGCTGCTCTGCCAGGGTGCTCTTTATTCTTATAATGATACAATATTTTGTCTCCAGAGCTGACATAATCGACCCACTGGACAATGCAGCCGGCTCTTTCTGGGGCTGGCAGACTTGTAGCTCCTCCATTTGGCCAAGTGCGGCCTCTTTGTGCGGTGTTATTCCCGCGTGGATGGACCCACAGAACCGGCGTGCGATGGACAAAGCACTGTCTGTGCTCTCTCTTTGGCTCTGAAGCTCCATTAGGGCTTGTCGCGAGATGCCAGCGTTTTGGGAAATGCCACTGAAGGCGGGGGACCGTTGGGGAGAGAGCAGGGAAACGGAGGTGGAAAAAACTAGGAAGGGATAAGGAGAGGTGATGAGATCCAAAAATGAGGACAGGAAGAGGAGCTGGGGCTGATATTGGAATTATCTTGGAAGTAAAGACCAGAAGAAATATCCACAAACAGATGCTTTGGGAAGCTAAACAATTTATAGGGCAAGAAGAGGGAAAGCAGAGGTTTGAGGAATGGGGTTTGGAAAAAAAGGAGTGAGTCAGAAGTGAAGATTAGAAACCGGAGAAAAATGGTTGCAACGATATTCCACTTTGCCAACAACCTCCATTTTTGGTGTTTTTCTTAAATCATCAGGCTCCTGGAATCATGGAACTGAGATTCCCCAAAAGCTAGAGACATCTGCAGGCAAAAGGAATTCCGTATTGATTCTCTAGAGCTCTTCCTTTAAGCTGATCTCATCTCAGAGGGTTTGTCATTTCTGTTGTTTCACTGCTCCGGCAGAGACAGTTGTCGATTATTTTTCAGGTTTCTGTTTCTGCTTTTCTAAGTTCTGCATGAGACTCAACACAGAGCCTTGGAAAGCCATTTCTTTGGGTTTTTCCAGACTCTCCCGATGCGGGAAGCACAGGAAAATGTGTTTTTCAGACTCCTGAAATATCTTGCTCTCCCCTGTGGAGACCTCCTCCTTCATCAGACCCTGCATCATCCCAACAGACAGCTCAGGCTGAGCGTGTCCGAGATTAAAATAGGGAAGGAAAAAAAAAGGGAAGGAGTTTGTACAGCTGGTTATTTATCGTGACACGACCTTGTTGCCTAAGGAGAAGAGGCGGGTTTGTAAATCAGGCCTTTTCCTTTGGGGTAGGTTTGTAAATCTCTACCAGGGATCTGTAAATCTGCAGCAGGGTTAATAAAACCGGGCCTAGATTTATAAACAGAGAGTAGGGTTTGCAAATCCATCCCCGGGGGTGGGAAATCCTACAGGCCAACTCCTCCAGCTCTTGAGCGGTTTTTATTCTCCATCTGATTTTTTCAAAGAGTGATTTTTTGAAACCGGGCTGTATGACTTGGCGCAGGCAGGCGAGGTTGTTGAGATAGGAACCAAGAAAGAGGACGTTTCTCAGGCTCTAAGAGTGAGCCTAGAAATCGTGGAAACCATGGAAGAGCTTCATGCATTTTTCTGTATTTTAAATCTATTTTTCCAACCTGTTCTTGCTGTCTCCGTTTGGATCACCGCTATTGTAAAACCAGCCTGGTTTTCTGCAAAGTTTTCTGTTTTACTCCTGAAGAGGTCACAGGGGCCAAACCTTGTCCTTTGTTACCAACAGAGTGATTTTATTAACGCTGGCGAAGAGAAATATCCTTCCACGGAATTAGGCTAAGGCACAAAGTCCAGATTCGAGCCCAGGTTATTAAATGCGATAGAGGAATTGCTGAGTGAAAATACCTGGGCTCGGAGCCGGGCGGTGGGGGACACCCAGGCCTGAGCTCCTCTCTCCACCGGTTTGCGGTGCCTCCTCCCCTGTTCTTTCCCACCTTAACCCCTACTTTCATATAATTATAAGGCGGTGACTTCGCTGGCAAAGGCAACTTTTCGTTAACAAGGGCTGTTGCAGTGTTAACAGGGAGTGTTGGTCACAGCCCCGTCACCATAAGCAGTGACGCTCTCTGGTTTGTGCTGCTGTCACCCATCTCTGGGGCCGCAGCGTAGCCCTTCCGTTGCAAAGGACTCTTTGAGGAGCCAACCAGTTCCTCAGTGTGAAAAAACACTTGACATTAGCCCTGGAAACATCGCTCGATTCGAGTTATGCAAAACTCAGGAAAGACTTTCATTCTTTTTTTTTTTTTTAATTTTCCTTTAATTTAAAAAATTTTTTTCATCACAGCCTTAAAATCAATCGAAATAAAGAGAGCTGCAGCAGAGTGGAACGGCGTCCCGGAGTCTGTACATATGGAAGGTTGAATTTACATCAACATCAGTGCAGATCTTCTTCCGAAAGCAACAATCCCTTCCATCCCCCCCTCCCAAATCCCCTTTGTAAGAAGAGGAAAGGAGAACCTGAAATACAAGTCAAAGAGGAAAAGAATTGAGAGATGGAGCAACAGTAACATCAGCGTCGTGTTTGTGAATATTCTTGTGAGCAGTTGCAGCAAAAAAATAGCACCTTCGAAGCCCCTTTGTACAATATATGTGGAACCCAAGGCTTTTTGAGGCGTTTCAATGGGTGAGAGACGTGACTTGGTGTTTCACTCATGGACAAGAACTGTCTCCTCCAACTTTTAACTCTTTGGGCTTGCGTGGAGTTAATGGAAGGAAATCAATACCTGGAGAAGGTGATTTATTCATCCCAAGATAAGATCTGCAGGAGATACCCTTCCTGGGGAAGGCAGCTAAATGGCTAAAGGTAACCAAAATTAACCCTTTCCTGACTGACGTGGCTTTCAGTGGCATTTGTGTTCCCAAACCCCGTAGGCGTATGTGGCTGGGGTGCGTCAGGAAACACCTTCTGCTCTGCGCCAAGGGAAACCCTCAGGAGCAAAGCCAAAATGAAGTTGTTCCTCAATTAAAGAACCCCCTACTCTTTCCCCCAGACCCTGAGCGCTCAAGCACTGGGCGCACTGGTACCATTGATAGGAGGGATTTGGCCTGTGCAGCTTTTCTCATCGAGGTACGGGCTGAACTGGCATAGAATCAGAGAATCATGGAATGGTTTGGGTGGGAAGGGACCTTCAAAGGTCATCTAGGTGTGCAGGCGCTCTTCCCAAAGACTTCGAGTTCCCAAATCATGGAACCATGGAATCATGGAATTATGGAAGGGACCTTAAAGCTCATTCTGTCCCACCCTCTGCCCTGGGCAGGGACACCTCCCACCAGACCAGGTTGCTCCAAGCCCCGTCCAACCTGGCCTTGAACCCCTCCAGGGATGGGGCAGCCACAGCTTCTCTGGGCAACCTGGGCCAGGCTCTCACCACCCTCAAAATAAAGAAGTTCTTCCCCACATCTCATCAAAAATCTCCCCTCTTTCAGGTTAAAACCTTTCCCCCTTGTCCCATCACTCCCCTCCCTGATCAAGAGTCCCCCTCATCTCTCCTATAGATCCCCTTTAGGTCCTGTGGCTCTGTCCCAACTAGCACACTGTTGGGACACCACTGGTGGTCTAGCTGTGGCTCTAAACCAGCCCCGTGTGGCTCGAAACCAGCGCCAGTGGCTTCAAACTGTCCTGGGAGGCGCCTGGGGGCCAGCAGGGTGCTGGGCTGAGGAACAGGGGGTGCCATCACCTTGCCTTGGGGACCCGGCGCTGTCTCTGCACGGTGCAACCCTGCTCTGTCTGACACGTATCTCAGCGCTGAGAGCGGGGCAAGGCCACGTGTGTGACGGGACCGTGAGGGGTCTTTAACAGAACCTGACCTTGAGGAGCGTCTTGCAGTTAGGCGAAGCGAGAGCCTGTGGTTCCTCACAGGGTTCCTGCTCTGCCATCACCTTCCTGAGCGGAGACCGAGACGGGAGGAGCTTCGGGAACCGGGAGCTGCCGAACGGCAACGGCAAACTGAGACGGGAATGAGGGAGAGGGTGAAGGAGAGGAGTGAATGGTCTTCCTCGGCAACGGCAAACTGAGATGGGAGCGATGGAGAGCATGAAGGAGAGGAGTAAACGGTCTTCCTTGTCTCCAACAGCTCTGGGAGGTGGCTCAGAGGACCGGTTCCCTGAGAATCCCAGTTCCCCCAGCCCCAGACGTGCTGTTCAGCCGGTGGGTTTCGCCGGGGAAGGCTGAGGAGGAGGAAGGGAGCAGTTCGGAGAGCGCTGAGGTGCTTGGGGGCTCCGAGTGGATTTGTCATTTCATTGGTAACGTTTTTCCTCGTCAAGGTTTGCATAACGCTGTGGCTGACAGCTGAGAGGGAGGAAAGTCAGGAATCGAAATGAAAAGGCTTTTGGAAACGTCCCTGAAGGAGAAGTCAGGGAATGATTTTCTGGAAGAAAAGCCGTCTGGAAATTTCCTTTGTGAAAGGGAGTTTCAATTCTCTCCACAGCTCAGCACCTTAATCCCCGGCTTCTGTTTCAGGCAGCCCCCGCCGCCCCCGGGGAACCGGCAGGAGTCAGACCCCGTCAGCGCTTCTGTCCCACCGATTCCTATTTTACATTTCTAGCTCTTCTTGCACCAACTCCTTCACTCATTCGGCTCTGATTTATGTGTCAGCTCTTCAATACGCAGAGAATTGAGGCTTTTCATTCTCCTCCTTTCAATGACACCCAATGTGGCTGCTGCAAATAGAGCTGGGGGGGGGGGGGGAGGGGGTAAAGCCCTGGCCCCCCTCCCTCTCACAGATGCCCGTTCCCTGGAGAGCCGGGCTGTGGGCTCTGTGCTGCGCTCAGCATGGCCAGGGCCATCTGCCTGCCCTTCCCCGGGGTCGTCTCGAGCCCAGTCCTCGGAGGACAGACCTTTTTCCAGCTCTGAGATTCCCCCCCAGGCTCAGGCACCCGGTGCGTGAAGCAGAAAAGGTGTCTTGCTCTTCAAATTCTTCTTGCTGACATTCAGCGCTGCTTTTTCCCTTTGCAGATTGTTCCTCGCTCTGCTGGGAAGCATCCCCGGCGTGGGGTCCACGAAGCATCGCAGGGCTGAGCTGCCGTCCCCGCTGATCTATTCTCCATGGGGACATGGGGACGCTGCCTCGGCGGAGAGCCCCGGGCAGGGCCAGGCAGGAGAGAAAGGTTTAAACACCAAACAGGCTTATATATAATAAATCCCAAACCTCTCAGCTTCCAGGTGGACTCTGTCCTTTATCCTCTTGTGTAGAGACCAGGTATAAATAAACTCTTCATTTTCAGCTTCGTTTTATTCACGTTAACATCTGATCTTCCAGAAAAATTGCTGCCCAGAGCGATTCTTAGGGGCTTTTTTGACGAGAACATCAACGCTCCCAGAGGGTTCGGAAGCTGAAATTACTGCCACGGCTCCTGGAGGTGACGGGGAGTTTGTCCCCGGCTGCAAAGCACAATCTTCCCTTAGCCCTGCTGGACTGAACCTCAGATTTTCTGCGCTCGGGATGGTCGGAATTCCATCCGTGGCACCGGGGAGATGGCAGCCACAGGCCAGGATCCAGGGAAGAGCAAACCTTCATTCTCAGCCTTGGGAAGCACTTCAGTGTCCAGGCATGGTCTCAGTTCGAGTGACCCCCACCATAAAGCTCATCAGGCTCCTGAAACCTCGCAAATCTCCCAAAAAATCTGCTGGAATCGTTTTCCGATGTTCCAGGGGCAATTCGAGGACAATTCCCTTTCCTCGATGACTTAGGGTACTGCAAATCCATTGGCAAGGAAGATCCCTTTTTACAGCAGCACCGTTAAATTCCTTCCCATCCCCTGGTGCAGGGACCCCACCCAGGGCAGAAGGGGGTCCCCCCTGCACCCACCCTCCCTGGGGTGAACGGCTGAGAAGAGACTACAGAGAATCACTGCAATTGCGGCTGAATCAGTTTTATTATTGCAGTTTGTAGGGGTTTTGGGGTTTTTTTTTTTGGAAAAAAAGCAAAATTTCTACTCGGTCCTTTGGAACGTGGTTCAGTTTGAGAAAATAAGGGGGGGAATTGCTGTGTTCAGTGCCTTTGTGGGCTGTTTATATGGCTAAATTAAGAATAAACTGTCGTTAAGTGGGATCTGACAGTGAATTGGGTGGGGGAAACCGGGCTCAGCCCCCCCTTCTCCCTGCCCTGGGGAAGGGTCCCCTCGGGTGGCTCCAGCCACAGCTTCCCCAGGGGGGTCTCCACTCGGGAAATCCCTCAGGAACGGAAGGAACAGCAGCGCTGACATGACTGGCAGGTTTTCCATACACATGCCATTCTCCCTCAAAATTGGCTTTTTTTTTTTTTTTGTCTCTCATCCCAGGAGCGGGATTGACGGAGGGGGAGGACTTTGCAAAATCGAAAATAAATAATAAAAAAAGGAATAAAAAGAGAGAGGAGGGAGAAAGGGAGAGATTTCAATCCTTTCGATTTGTGCAATGTCTAGAGTTGGAGGTTCCTGTTGTAGGAATGAGTTTATAGATATTCTCGGGAAGCATCTAATAATATAATAACACAAAGAACCCTCTATTTGGCCAGGACCCGGCAAAATACGGTGCTTGGCAGTGCCGAGGCTGAGCCCAGGGTTGGAGCCTGGTGTTTGTGCCTGCTGAAGAATTCCCCGAGTCCACTTTAATTTGGTTTTGAATGAAAACAATGTAAAAATTGCCCATGGGAAAAAAAAAAAAAAAAAAGCAGCAGCCTCAGGCTTCTTGAAGGGGGACAGTTGGTGAAACCAAGCGTTTTATTCTGACTTGGGAGAGATTTTTAAGGAAAGATTCACATTTTGTGTAATACAAAAATATTCCTAAGTGAAAAATAGACGTTTCTACTCTGAAAACTTGATGGTTTTTTTTTCTTCCTAAGTTATTCCTTTTTCCCTGGGCCCTGTCAGAAACGCTGCTTTCTAACAGGGAACATGTTCTGAAAGAAAGTTTCCAGTCAATTTTGGAAATAGTAAATCTCCACAAGATCCCACCCAGTGGGGCTGGGCTGGGGTGGAGAGAAGGGAGGGAGAACTGGAGGAACGGATCAAATCTGGGGTCTGGTGTTTGAAAAATGGTCCTAAATCCCGTGTGGCGCTTGTGCTGGATGCACTCGACAGGAGGAGTGGGAGAACTGGGCATCTTCTAGGGCAGGAGCGGGGAACTGGGAGCAGAGAAGCGGCTGTGGGTCGGTGCCCAGGCAGAGCCCAGATGGAAACGGGCACCCAGAGCTGCCCCCCAGCTTGGTCCTTTAGGATTTCAGACTGGGAAATTGCCTCCTGGGGTTTGGGAGGACGAGAACTGCAATTCTTCCCAGGCTGGGAGTCGTTTCTTCCTAATTTCCTAAATCAGCTCCACTCTTTGGTGCTGGGAGGGCTGGAGCCCCTCTGCTGTGAGGACAGGCTGAGAGAGTTGGGGGGGTTCAGCCTGGAGAAGAGAAGGCACCGGGGAGACCTTGGAGCCCCTTCCAGTCCCTAAAGGGGCTCCAGGAAAGCTGCGTGAGGGACTCTTCCTCAGGGAGGGGAGCGATGGGACGAGGGGGAAGGGTTTGACACTGAAAGAGGGGAGATTGGGATGAGATCTGGGGAAGAAGTTCTTTGCTGTGAGGGTGGTGAGAGCCTGGCCCAGGTTGCCCAGAGAAGCTGTGGCTGCCCCATCCCTGGAGGGGTTCAAGGCCAGGTTGGAGGGGGCTTGGAGCAACCTGGGCTGGTGGGAGGTGTCCCTGCCCAGGGCAGGGGGGGACTAGATGGTCTTTAAGGTCCCTTCCAACTCTAAACATTCCATGATTCTATGTTTTCCTCCAAATCTCATTCTAGGTACAAAAAGAAGTCTGGCAAAGGTTGCTCCAAAGAGGTCCCACCTTTCTGCCCAGCTCCGACAATGCATCCCTTTTCTCTGGACAGCAGAGCCCTAAGGATGGCAACACCGTGCCTGGACCTCCAGGTCTTATCCGATGGGATTCAGTTCCATCATCATGTGGAGGCAGCAGGGAATTCAAGGTGAGCTCTTAGTGTTCCATCCCTGACTCCAGCACCATTTTCACCCTGTTAATTGGCCAATTTTTGTATCACCTTCTTGCTTAGGAAAGACTCGAGAGCGTTTAATGCCCCCTGGATGATCAGGATCAGGTGTATTTTCACGCTTACATTCTGACATCAGCCCAGGAGGCCGGTCCCAACACACATCCATCCCAACCCAGTGCAATTCAAACCCCTGGGATTTTAGCCTAGCTTTCTTATTCTGAAAAAAAGGCTAAATTTAATGCTGAAAGTCACATCGGAAAATATTTGCATATTTTTCTTGTTCTCTCGATCAAAGAGCTGAGCGGGGAGGGTTTTATCAGAGTGGCTTTTTTCATCTCTTTTAGGGGTGATGTTTTTTCCTCTGATGCATCCAAGCAGATCCTTCGAGTGATAGAAAATGTAAGAAAAAAACATTGAAAAGAACAAAAACCGCTGGAAGGGTGACATGTAAACCCCTGCGACAAGAGCTGAGGTGAATGAGCGATGCCTTTCCAAACCTGTCCTTAAAGAGCTGTGCTGGGCTCGGGAACAAGTAAAAAGATTGTTGCAAAGGTCAGAAGTTTGTCAATAATAAGATTTTCAGGAACTTAGTGCCAACAGTAATAATTCTAACAGGGGAAGGGGGAGAAAGACTAATTAAACCAAACCAGAAATGGGTTTCTTTGCAGCGCTGGCAACTGCGCGTCGGCAACATGAGCCTGAGCGGTAAAAGTGACCAGTGAAAACAACCCATCTCCTCTCCAAGGGAGGTCAACCAGCGAAAGAAAAGAGACACCACCAGCCGCCACCAGGAAATAACTCTGTCGGGTTTAATATTTTCAGGGATTATTTGCAATGTAGGTAAGGGAATTAGGTTTCCTTTCTTTTTTAAACAGTTGGATGTTACCTCGTCGGGGTACTTTAAGCCCTGTGAGACATCTCAACATCCTCCTTTCTTTTTTTCTTCTTAAAGGCGTGAAAACTGAGCCACCTATTTAGCAAAGTGCTTGGCATCGCCCAGCGGAGGGTATTTGAGCTCTCTCAGAGGCTCAGCTTTCATTTCGGGGGGGGGGTTGATTCTGACCTTTGGGGAGCCACAACTGCCCAGTGCCTTCCCGGGCACGCACCAGAGAACACAATCAAACCCACCAAAACTACTTTGGGCTCTTGGTTTACACAACCCTGATTTTTCCATTTCCCCTCAGCTCAAAGATAAAAAATAAAAATAAACTAATGAAATGAAAGTGGAAAAGCCAGAAAACAACCCCCTCAGACCACCTGTAGGGGTTGTCTGTTCGGTTCAAGGCTTTGATCCTCTATTTGCACAGAAAAGGAAGACGTTTAACTGCAAACTCCCGTTGCACGGGGGCCGAGGTGGGGGGGGTGGTGTCTGTAAAGCACGGAGGGACAGAAAGGATGGTCTGAAGACAGATTGCATACCTGCTGCCCCCCTTCCGGAAGGCTGCTTATGATTTGTGTACCACAAGAACAACGGCGGCCGACCCTGGGGGTTCACAAAAGGAACTGGTGCCAGGGCAGAGCCCCACGAGCCACAGTCCAGCAAGTGCTTCATGTAAAATTCCAGGTCGGCCCGAAATTCTGAGCATCTTCAAGACAGTTCCCGGATAACGGGGACTTCCAAGCATTGGCTGGAACGGACACTTTTTTTTTTTTTTTTTTTTGCTTTTTTTTTTGTCATTTATTTCCAAGAGGACAGTGAGGGAACAAGAGGAGACTCTTGGGTCAAGGAGCCGTAACGCCGGGTACAGCTCGGGCGTCAGAGCAGCAAAGCCAGGGCTTGTACAGCGCAAAGAGCATCTGTCCCCGTCGTTATGCACGTGCTGCTCCAGCCATGCAGAGGCGTTTTCCAGGGACCGGTGGCTTTCCTCCGTCCTCCGAGCACGACAGAAGCTGGGGGCCTGCGGTGCAAAGGGGTGCTCTTGAAAAACCAGGAGGTATAAACTGAATTTATTGGAACATGGGGTTGGTTTCGTCGGGGGATGCGGTGGAGGGAAGGAAGGGTTCAAGCTTTGAGAAGAAAATCTGGGTGAGAACAGGCACCTTTTCACTCTTTTGAACACTGTAAATAATAATAATTAAAAAAAAAAAGACCGAAAGGCCGCCCTCCCCTGTTTCCCCCCCACCCCCCGGCTTCCCAATCCCAAGGCTTGCCTTCACATCATGCTCTTCCTGTACTGAGACTGTGAGCTCTGTTTGGGTTTCGAGTCCGACTGCTGGAGTTCAAACTGTTTGTACAGGTCCCTCAGCTCTTTGATCTCCTGCAGCACCCTCTTGGCTTGGCTCCAGGTGGAAGAAGCCTCCCCCAGCAACCTCTCCGATTCCTGCAGGATCCTTTCAGAGTCCGACTTGGAAGATGATGAGGAAGAAGAAGAAGAGGTGGTGGTGGTGGTGGCGGTGGTGGTGCTGGTGGTGGAATCCTTGGTCTTTCTCTTGCCTTCCCCGTAGCCCTTCACCTCTGTCAGCAGTTCCTGAGTTTTTTCCAGTTTCAGTGCAACCAGTTCTTGTATCCGGGACAGTTGCTCCGGTTCTGCCGAGGCAAACTGAGCCTCCAGCCCCCTCCTCAGCACCGCCCGGTGCGTGGAAGAATCCCGTCGAGACAGAATTTCTTCCATGGAGGCACATTTATTCTTTTCCGAGTGTGAGAGCTTTTTAGGGACCTGCGGCGTGTACATGGTCCCTTTCTCAAAGGAGTCATTGCGCTGCCCGGATCTGTCCCACGAGGTCACCTCCCGTCGCGGGAGGCTCCCCGTCCGGCCTTTCTCTGATGGCTTGACGTTCTCTGAATCGGAGCGGCGCCGGCCAGCGGTGAGATGTGCCACCGACTTATCCAGGTCCACCCGGAAACTCTCTTCGCAGGTGCTGTGATCCTCCGGAGAGGCGTCTTCCTCCTGGATCAGGTCGAGCGTCAACATGCCATCAGAGGTTGAGGTAGATGCCTGGAGAAGCAGATAAAGAGCTGTGTTATCACTGGAACCACACGCTGAGTGTCTTTTATACCCGAGATACGCGTCGCCTGCGCCGGGATGGACCAGGAATACAAGCAAGTGTGACCTCGTGACAGAGCCCCGGGTTTGTAGCTGAGATGGAGAGCCTTGGACAAGCCATCTGTGCTCACCCATGGCTGAGTTCCCCAGCTATAACGGTTATTCTCTGTCAGGAACTTGAAGGAACGTTTCATTTTCAGCAATGAAATGATGCCAGATGGCAAACTAGCACCTTGAAAAAGGGTTTGTGCAAGGTCTACAAGAACGCAGGACAAGATCTGGTCGCCCACCACCCTCCTGGGTCTTAGGACAATTTTCAGTTGGGGCCAGAGCTCAAACACCAGGTCTTTTTGCATTTACCTTATAAATGGAATAATCGCAAGGGAGTTCTACGGAAGCAGGGGTCTTGGCATTTGCTCTACGTACCACAGCCATCAAATGTCCCCGTGTTGGGGGGCGTCGGGAGTGCTGTATTTTCGCCCTGTCGCGCGTTGGGTGGGCGAGGTAGCTGTCCTCCTCCACAGTGACCTAAAGTGGCGAGAAAGGCTAGTGAACGCCTGGGAGCCCAGGAAACGTGAGCCACCCCTCGTTTCTGTAGCCGTGACCAGCCAGACTGTGCTGACCAGCCAGACGCACTGTGGCACATCCTTTATTCCTCCGGGATTCCCTTTCCCTTGTGACCCACGTGCTGAGGGTGAATTTCTCCCGCAAACCCCTGGGCCAGGGTCCTTTGCTCAAAGCAGGGGTTTTACACCTGCCCTGCACAGTGTTGACAACACACTGGTCATGATGCAGCCGGGATGGGGCTGGGATGCAGCTGGGATGGGACTGGGATGGGCTGGGGATGCCACTGGTCAGGATGGGGCCGGGATGGGGCTGGACTGGGGTAGGGATGCAAGTGGGATGGAGTTTGGATGCAGGTGGGATGGGACTGGGATGGGTTGGGGATGCAGTGGGATGAGTTCGGGATGGGGTGAGGGATGCAGTGGGATGAGTCCGGGATGGGGTGAGGGATGCAGTGGGATGGGACTGGAATGGGGGTCGGGATGGGGGTCAGGATGCATTGGGATGAGACTGGGGTGGGGGTTGGAATGCAGTGGGACGGGACTGGGATGGGCCCAGGATGGGGTGAGGGATGCAGTGGGATGGGATTGGGATGGGGCTGGGATAGGGGTTGGGATGTGGTGGGATGTGTCTGGGATGGGGTGAGGGATGCCATGGGATGTGTCCGGGATCACTGGTCCAAGGCTTGTTGGTGTCTGGACTTTGTCAAGACAAGGGAGCCCGGGCCCGGCCCTCAGCGTCCCGCTCACCTCATCCAAGATGCGGTTTTTAGCACGTGTGATTGCGGAGTTGAGGGCGTTAATCCATGACTCTTTCTCTTCTGGACTCACAGCCAGGAAGATGAGATTCGGTGCCTACAAAAAAGGGAATTCAGGTCAGTGACTAAACTTGTACAGAGATGCTTTCACGCTCTCCCTGCCTGCAGAAAAGCTCCGCAGCCTTTACAGCTGGTTTGCCTCCGTGGGAAAACACGAAGCAGACCCGATTCCTCACAAATACCCAACTTTTCAACCCAAAAGCTGTTTGCCATATTTACTTCCCTGGTGGCTGCAGTTCCTCCTTCTCCCTCTTTGCCTTCCCACACACCAGCCTGGGTTTTTGCCTTCGTCAAACGATGGTGCAGCATCTGCCGCTCACGGGCCATTTCTCCGTGGCCACCTCAGACATTGACGGGGGCTGTTGGACCAGCAGCTCCAGGAGGAACCCACGGAAGGAGCCAGATTTTCCCTACTTTGGTATGTCAGATGCACACCGAGGGCAGAGCAGTTCTGAAAATATGGTGTGTGCAGGGGATGCCGGATCCTTAGGGTATTTTTCATAGAATCATAGAATTGCTGATGTTGGAAGGGACCTTTTAGATCATCCAGTCCAACCATCAACCCAACACTGACAAACCCACCACTGACCCGTGTCCCTCAGCACCACGTCTGCCCGGCTTTTAAATCCCTCCGGGGATGGTGACGCCACCACTGCCCTGGGCAGCCTCTTCCAAGGCTTCACAACCCTTTCCGTGTAAAAATTGTTCCCAATCTCCATCCTAAACCTCCCCTGGAGCAACTTGAGGCTGTTTCCTCTTGTCCCATCGCCTGTTCCTTGGGAGAAGAGACCGACCCCCCCCTGGCTACCCCCTCCTTTCAGGGAGTTGGAGAGAGCGAGAAGGTCTCCCCTCAGCCTCCTTTTCTCCAGGCTGAACGCCCCCAGCTCCCTCAGCCGCTCCAAGAGACCTTCTCTTTGGTCTCCAGACCCCTCACCAGCTCCGTTGCCCTTCGTTTTTTTCAAGTGAGATACTCGGTAGAAATGAGGTTTGGCCTCTCTAACATTTTTTCCAGCCCTCTCCTTGCTCAGGGTGCCTGGGGACAGCGCAGCCGCTTTCCATTTTCCCTTTCTCTTCCCTTTTCGCAGTCCCTGGTGTTACAAAATCCCTCTCAAAGTGCAGGGGAGGGGGTGGGAAAGTTTGGTCTCCTGAACCAAGTTGGAATGAAGAGTGTAAATCCAACTCGTGTGTGTGGCTGTGGGTGGGTGCATTTGGGCCAGTGGCAACCTCTTTTTTTTCAGTGGCAACCGAGACCTCGTGGCAAGTCCCCGTTCTGGTGCCTTTTAGCTTTCCTCTGGGCAGAAAGAACTCCTGGGACAAATTCCCGTGCAGCTCTTTCAATGCTGCCCGGATTTGGACCCGAGGCCCATCAGCATCCCTGCCTCCCTTCCGATGGTGAATTAACGCAATCAGCTGAACCGCAGCTGCCAGGAGCGGCGGCAGCAAAATGGCTTTGTCCTTGCTCCTGGCAAACATTCCGGTACCTTCCTTTCCCAAGGTCAGAATACTCTCAGGTGATCACATCCACAGAAAATGGTTGTATTTACTTAGAAAACCAGAGGCCTCAGTGCTCTCCCGGCAGAAACTCGGCTTCTCCCCCCGTCTCTCACTGGTGCTGTGGGTCCTGACGCCGTAAATGCATGTTCATGTGTTTTAAACCAATGAGATGCCACCTGGACCCCTCCACAACCGAGATTATCCAGTTTCACCCCCCAATTAGTGGCTCAAACCCTCAGATCTGGGAGGCAGCCTGGCCTACACCGAGATCTGACATCTTTCTTGGGTTTTCTCGGGTTTTCTCAGGTTTTCTTGGGTTTTTCTCGGGCCGAACCGTGCTCTCAAGAGCAAAACGTACCGTGTTTCCAGGCTGCCTGGAGTGAGCGAGAGTAAATTTGCTGTGGTTCTTCTTGCTTCTGCTTTTGGACTTCCTGAGCTCTTCGCATTTCTCGTAATCGCTCAGGTCAAACGTTTCCTGTATATTTTTTTCATCTTTTACCTGAAAAAAAAACAAAAAAAAAAAAACAAAAACCCACCCCAAAAATAAAATTACAGCCTTTGCAGACGTCAGAGAGAGAGGCAGCGATGGGGCTGCTGCTCCCAGCCCGGGGGGGTTTGAAGGTGCAGAGCGTGGGCTGGAGCTTCTGGTGGGGTTTTGTGATCACTGAAACACTCTGCAAGAGTCGTCCACATTAAGGCACAAACACATTAATTAATGGCATTATTAACTGGGGTTTTCAGGGGAGAAACAAGAGATTTTCAGCCTGATAGTTTCAACTCGAGTGCCTTCTGGAACGAGGTGGGGGCGTATTTAGAAGGATCACTTGAAAAATCACTGTCTCCTGGGTTAATTCCTGCTTTTCTACGGATTCCTCAGGGATTTAACTGCCTCTCCCCCCCCCAGGACTGGGCTGAGACGCAGGTGTGACCAGACACGATGTTAACGCTTGTGGACCCTCGAAATGAAGAGCATCTTCTCCAGCAGCAAGAAGAGGACCCTGCCTGCGAGGAGGAGGAGGTCCAGGCGGAGGCAGGAGATGCTGGGAGGAGGTGGGCTTTCCTCTGCCCGTTAAAAGGGGCAATCACGTTAGCGCCTGGTGCTTTTCTGGAGGTAGCACAACAAAAGTTGGAGGGACAAGATTAGCACTTCCTATTTTTAACCCGGTGGCATTACTGCAGGCTGTGCTGACGGCTGATTTGGGGGAGCGGATGGAGCACATCCCGGCCCAGATTACCCACACAAGGCGTCTGCTGCTCTCCCCCGATGCTCATCCCCTGGGAAAGGGGCTGTGGGGAGAATCCCGGCCCCACTGACCACCCACACCATGGGGTTTGTTCTGGCAGCTGCTGGGGGGGCTGGCCAGGCCCCCCCAGAGACCCTTAGCAGCCAGGGGATTCAGGGAAGGTTTTAAGAAGGAAGGGGGTGGCCTTCAGAGGCACAAGCACTTCTTGGGTGTCCTTTAGAGCCATCAAGGGGAAGCTTTTACAAAATCTCACTTTTTCCAGGTCTTTTGCCCGACACTTCCTCCTCTGCTAGCCCTGCTGTGACAGGCACAGAGCTAGAGAGAAATATCACAGGGGCTTAAATTAAAGGTGGGACTTTTGCAGGGCTGAGTTGGGGGGGAAGCCAGGGCTCTTGATGCTGCCCCATGACAGACCCCAACCTGGAGGTGCCATCACTTGGGGAATGCAGAGCCTGAATCTGCCTTTAGTTTTGTAAGGTCTTCCCTTTAATTGCTGTTTTCATAGAATCACAGAATGGTTTGGGTCGGAAGGGACCTTAAATCTCAGCCAGTGCCCCCCCTACCATGGGCAGGGACATCTCCCACCAGCCCAGGTTGCTCCAAGCCCCCTCCAACCTGGCCTTGAACCCCTCCAGGGATGGGGCGGCCACAGCTTCTCTGGGCAACCTGGGCCAGGCTCTCACCACCCTCAAAATAAAGAACTTCTTCCCCAGATCTCATCCCAATCTCCCCTCTTTCAGTGTCAAACCCTTCCCCCTCGTCCTATGGCTCCCCTCGCTGAGGAAGAGTCCCCCACACAGCTTTCCCGGAGCCCCTTTAGGGACTGGAAGGGGCTCCAAGGTCTCCCCGGTGCCTTCTCTTCTCCAGGCTGAACCCCCCCAACTCTCCCAGCCCGTCCTCACAGGAGTTTTTAATGCCCTGTCCTCACATCCCACTCCCGCAGCAGAGCAGCTCTGCTCTTTCCGTGGCAAACGTGAGGAATGTAGGTAACTGGGATGGGGGAGAGCTTGGTTTTCCGTGTCTGCTGAGGACAGAGGTTCAAATCCATGTCAATCGGCTTAATCCTCCTCCAGCCGGGGTTGTTATGGGCTGGGATCCGAGTCTGAGGAACTCGGGTGCCGGGAAGGCAGACGGAGATGAGGTCTTAGCTCTTGGATTTCTTGAAAGGACTCCAACCCGTTCAATATTTTTCCTCCCTCATTTTGGGAAGCGCCGAAGGAATTCCCCGTGATGTTTTCAACAGAATTTAAACAAAGAGGCTGACTAAGAGGCTGTATCCAGCTTTCTCACCGGAGACATGGATAAAGCGACCATCTGGCCTCGCAGAATGACTGCGGTTCCCCCCTCCGTCCTTTTTCCTTCTATCCCTGGAGTTTGTCTTTGGGAACTGGGAGGGAGACACCGTGCACAGCTACTCCCAAAGCCCCAGAAGCTACTGCTTATTTCTGCTCATGACAACAGCCACTGTGTTTTATGAACAGACACAGAAATGTCTCTGGTAGATAATGTCTGTCTGTGTATCCCCCCCCCCCCCCGTCCCCCGTGCCTTTCTAATCGGCTTTTATCTCTTCCCAGCACCATCCTACAATCCACCTCTTTCCAAGAATCTTGGCTGAATCCAGCAGGAAAAGCCAATCCCCCCCGGAGCCCCCAGCTGCGAGGCCGAGCCAGATGTTTGCCTCCTGACTCCAGATGTTTGCTCATGTAGGTCACTGGGACTTCCCCAGCCCAACACACGGAGCCGGCGCCGTGATCCCAGGGGAGCCAGGACTCAAATATCTTGCCTCTAGGAACATCTACAGAGAGGAATATCAATGCTGCAGAAAGGATGGGTGTAGTTTGTCCAAATAAACATCTAAAAAGACCTTTAAAAGACTTGGCCAGGGCTCTAACACCCCCACCCCCCCCCCGAGAGAAGACCCCTCCACACAGACCGACCATGGCTTTCACCAAAATACCCTATGAGTGCGTAGACCAGCTATAAAATGCTTCTGCCTGAGAATAAGCAACACCTGTTTGCGTTAAGAGGATGATGGTGGGGTCCCATCACTACGTTTTGGACCAGGTGGGGCAGGTTCAGCCCCCCCAGAGGTATTTTGGGGCAGGTGGGTCCTCCTGTGGCTACTGCTAAGGATGTGAGGGTCTGTCTGCCCTTTGGCCAGAGCTGTAGCTCGGGCAGGTTTGGGCTCACTTGGAGCTGATTCTCTCCCGTACAGAGCCTTATGAAGCCATAAAGGACCTGAGGCTCTAATTTAGTCATTTAAATGTGGCTTTGTCCTGTCCTGGGCGGTGGGAAGAGGCTCAGCACCAGCCTGAGATGGGCAGGGATTGGTGTCTCACCAGGGGCATTGCCAACTGATGTCCCCCTCTTTGTCCCCTGCACAGAGACACACAAGAGAAGAAGTAACAGCAGAGGGAAATAACAGAGCGTTCAGTGTGTCATCAGTGAAAGGAGAGAGAAGGAAGGTGAAAGGCAAACTTCAAAACTCCCAGCCGGCTCTTTTGTCCCTCCTGGGGCCAAGAAGAGGGAGGAGGTGAGTGTGAATGACAGAACAGGGGCAGGAGAGGGCGAGTGCTCGGGGGCTGAGGACAGTGGGTAAAGGAAAAAAAAAGAAAAAAGCAATCCTTGAAGCCTAAATCCCGGTCACCTGTGTCGATAGGAGGTGGGTGACAAACCTGAGGGTGTCCACCCTCCTCCACATTTTCAGGGAGATTGGAACCATACAAATAAAACCCTTCAGGTTTCACCTGCAGAGAATTTGGGTTGACGTGTTCCCGGCAGCCAGGCAGCGTGTGCAGGTCTTTGGGTAACGTTTTGGGGAGGAATTAGCCCCAGGTGCCAGTTGTCAGCAGGAGGGAATGAAGCCAGATATCATGATTTGTGAGGAGAACAGGGATTTCATGGTTTGTGAGGGGAACAGCAGCTTTTATCCTCATTTATGCTGGGGTGATGATCTCTGTTTATGTTAGTGTGACCCACGGCTCCTCCTACACCCTGGCTGCTCCCAGTGATCCCAGGAGTTAATCCCATGGACGGAGATTTACAGTTGCTGGTTTGTTTTCTTCTTCTTTGCTGAATAAAGATTGAAGGTAGATTTTTGAAAGTTGGGGGCGGGGGATTTTTTAGTCTCGGGCGCCAAACTTTAAGCTCTTTAAGAAAAGGTCTGAGTTCTGGGATAGGCTAAGCACCTCCTCCGGGTACGAAGTCCTCAGTCTGGTCCCCCATCCCTGGACAGTTTCCCTCTTGCTCTCTGATTTGCCGGGAAGAGGGTTTAAACAAGGCCTGATGGTTCCTCTTTTCTACAGCTCCTTTTAGGGAGTCAAGAGAGGGCAAAATCTTCCCTGTCTGGGGCGGTGTGTCCTCTCCTGTCCCTGCAGGGCTTTGCACACCTCAGATGTGGGTATTTTTTGGATCCATTAACCTTTCCTAAGGTTTCCCACACTGTAGTTGGAGGCTGAGAGGAACGAGGGGCCATTTGGCTTCATGCTCTAGGAAGGGAGAGGCCAGGATAGTTGATTTTGGCAACCTCATTCCTAGGCGGGAGGTGACAGCAGGTCTTTCCTTCCTCCCAGCTGCTGAGATCCTGGCGTGAAGTGAACGGAGGGACCTCAGAGCCTCCTGAGCAGGTAGGTCCTGCACTCCTCACCCTGCAGGGAAGCTCTGGATTGAAAGGATTAAGGTAAATAAATCCCAGCACTTGCTGCCATGGCTGTCTGCAGGCTTTGCTGCCTGTGTTGTACCAAGAAAGCAATTTCTTGTCCTGAGGTTCAGCCTGGCCCCTCCCCATGCTCCCAGAAATCACAGAATCATGGAATGGTTTGGGTGGGAAGGGACCTTGAAGATCATCTCATTCCAGCCCCCCCTGCCCTGGGCAGGGACACCTCCCACCAGCCCAGGTTGCTCCAAGTCCCCTCCAACCTGGCCTTGAACCCCTCCAGGGATGGGGCAGCCACAGCTTCTCTGGGCAACCTGGGCCAGGCTCTCACCACCCTCACAGCAAGAACTTCTTCCCATTATCTAACCTAAATCTCTCCTTTTTCAGCTTAAAACCCTTCCCCCTCATCCTATGGCTCCCCTCCCTCATCAAGAGTCCCCCCCAGCTTTCCTGGCACCCCTTTAGGGACTGGAAGGGGCTCCAAGGTCTCCCCGGAGCCTTCTCTTCTCCAGGCTGAACCCCCCCAACTCTCTCAGCCCCCCCTCCCAGCAGAGGGGCTCCAGCCCTCCCAGCATCTCCGGGGCCTCCTCTGGCCCCGCTCCAACAGCTCCGTGTCCTTCTGCTGTTGGTGGCCCCAGAGCTGGAGGCAGCACTTGGGGTGGGGGGGGTGTCTCCCCAGAGGGGAGCAGAGGGGCAGAATCCCCCCCCCTCACCCTGCTGGGGATGCAGCCCAGGGGGTGGGGGGCTTGCTGGGCTGCCAGCACACAGTGCAGGCCTGTGGCCAGCTTTTACCCCCCTTCCAAGCCCCTCCAAGCCCTTCTGGGCAGGGCTGCTCCCCATCCCTCCATCCCCATCCCGGGCTGGGACCGGGGGCTGCCCCCACCCAGGGGCAGGACCCTGCCCTTGGCCTGGTTGGACCCCATGAAGTCCAAACGCTTCCACGCTCCAAGTGGGCCAGGCGTGGGAGGGGAAACTGAGGCACAGAGAAGGAAACCAAGCTGTCCCTTGTCACCTAAGACAAAGCCAGGTCCCTAAAGCGGGGTACATTGGACGCTGGGGCCATTAGAGCAGAGGGTCCCCCCACCCTCAGTGGCAGCTGCCGCTGCTCGGGGTGTAGCCACGTGGCCAGTGCCTAATCTGGGCCCGCAGCTGGGGAGATGTGCTGAGACTGACATTGCTGGTGCAGTGCTGAGGATGAAGAAGGGGGGGCTGCATTCTTGGGACGCCTTCGCCCCTGCAGCTGCTGCCCGGCGGGGCCAGCACGAAGGGACACCGGCCACCGCGGCGCTGTGGGTCCTGGCCATCCTGTGGGTCAGAACATCAGCTGTGGTGCCCAAAGTACCTCCTCTCAAAGGCTCTGACCTGGTCTCTCCAAAGGTCTGTTTTTCCTGCTGCCAAGGCTCTTTCGCACCGTTCTGACAACGGGAGGATCCCCGATGGGGTTTAAATTAACTGCCCGTTGGGTGTCTTGATGATGGAGAGTTAAAATTTCCTCCCTCATCAAGTCGTCACCTGCAACAACTCTGAACCCCCCTGATTCAGGGCAGGGCTGAGCTCTGGGGCCGCACCAGGAGCGCAGAGGAAGGGCCGTCAGGCAGTCACCAGGAGAAGTTCTGCTTCCTGAGGTTTTCCTTGGGGTTTTTGTGTTTTTTTTTTTTTTTTTTTTTTGGGGGGGGTGGTGTTTTGCCCGAGCAGTTCCCCGTTGAGATGCCACACGCTCGAAGCAAATGCGGAAGGTGCAGAAAAATCACAAGACACCGAGTGTAACGTATCCAGGAGACACTCTAGAGGTCAGAATGTGGCTCGGGGTGTAACCAGAAACCCCCAGATTCTCAGCGAGGCTGAATATCCAAAGATGGGCCGTCTCGGGGGCAGCGCCTTCCCCTCTCGAGCTGAGACTCGAAGTTTCGCTTCCTCAAGCTGAGCAAGGGACAGACATTTCTGCAAGAGCTTAACTAAAACCAGGCTGTCCCAGGATGGGAATCCATCCCTGTGTCCAGCAGCTCCGGCGGTGCCGGGAAGGAGAACTGGTGAGGGGACTGGGAGGTGATGGGGGAGACCTGAATTTAATGGGTGACCTGAGTTTAATGGGAGACCCAAGTTTAATGGGAGACCTGAATTTAATGAGAGACCGGTATTTAATGGCCTGTCCTGTCACTGGCTCCTTGTTCTCCTCATTCTCCTCAGTTCCCCAGCCTCACAGCCTGTGTGGTTCTGGTCTGCAAAGGAACTAGGAGAAGAAATACAAGGAGCTTTGGGAGAGTTTGAGCTATTACAGTAACAGAGACCTGCAAAACGCTGTGGACACAGGGTTCAAGACCAGGTTGGACAGGGCTTAGAGCAACCTGGTCTGGTGGGAGGTGTTTCCCATCTGGTTGGAACTGGAAGAGCTTCAAGGTCCATTCCCACCCAAACCATTCCATGATTCTGTGATGCTTTCCACTCGTCCCGACCGCAGACGTGACACGGAAGACACGGCCACCCCCTTCCCCAGAGGCAAACACGCACCACGAAGCACCATCTCGGTACCGAGCGCACGAACAGCACATGCACGGAACCACCACGAGCACTTTGCAGGCTCCATCACACGCGTGGAACACGTATGTGAGCTCCAGACACTCCTCCGAGGGTGGACACACAGACACACAACCCTTCCTGGCAGAGAGTTGGGCGGTGTTTGATGGCGCCGTAACAAACGAGGAGCGAGAACAGCCTCCTTCTCAAGTGCTCTTGTGCTTAATTGAGTCGAGGCTTTTGGTAGCAAACAAGAAAAGGCTTAAGGAAGCCCCCAGAAGCGTTTTCCTCATTAACATCTCGTCATCACAGAGCCCGTTCATGCTGTCTGGACAGCCCTGGGCTTCCTCTCAGGAAGTGGTAGGAGCCCAGCTGTGTCTGCCTTAGCCCGACTGCTATTCCCAAGCGCGGAGCAATAACAAAGCTGGGCTAGAAACCAGAGAACAATTACCAGAAATTTGCAGGGGTGAAGGGGGTACGAGGGGGGGGTGGGGAGGGAACCGGTGTGGAGGGGAACGAGGGGAAGGAAAGCAAAAAACCATCCTCAGAGGGTGTTCTTTCCCTCAGCAGAGCTCATCGGCACATTCTATGATCTTCTTGTGTGTGTTTTTCCCCAAAATGCTTTTTCTTTTTTTTTTTTTTTGGCTGGTGACCAAATGTTAAATAATGAAGGGGGGTGAGGTTTTTGGTTTTTTTTTTTTGCATAAGTTCACAGAGTTGGGCTCGCAGCGGGGGCTACAGAGCTCTGCAGGCTCCCAGCCCCTGCCGAAATGAGCTCTATAAGCCCCGGCCGCCGCTTTGGTGCAGGGTTGGGAGAGCAAAAGGTTGTAGGTGTTAGAGGAGGTTTCCCACCTTCCAAAGGCTGATGCCCTAATCATAGAATTCATAGAATCATAGAATTTTCTAGGTTGGAAGGGACCTTTGAGATCATCTAGTCCAACCATCGAGGCTCAAAATTCCAGTTTTGCATTTTCCAGGTGTATCAACTAGTCTGATAAAAATATATTTCCTTTCCTCCCAGGCTTGGTTTCTGCCAGGGAGAAAGCCCAGGCTTCCATCAAGGGCTCCCCATCTTCTCCTAAATAAATAAACCTAAATAAATAAATCAGGGCTCGTCTCTAACCTGCAAGCCCAGGTGCGAGGCAGGCAAGGGAAAAAGCGCACAGGTTCCCGGCAGGAATCGATGTGGATATTGATGGCATCTGGATATTGTGGGAGTTTACTTTTTGGAAACCTTTCCCTTCAGCCCTTCCAGGTCCCAGCATCATTCCCTGCCCTGAGCTGACACCTTTCCCGAGGGATCCCACCGTCCGTGACACACGAATCCCCCCCTTTCCCAGGCACCTTGTGCCCGAGGGAGAGGAGTATTATTAGCCCTGCTTGCCAGATGGAGAAATTCAGGCAAAAGTAAATAAATGTCTGGTTTGAATTCATTTAGGGAGTGCGTGGAGGAGCTGAGGATGGCATCCAGGAGTCCTGGAATTTAACCCCTTCTGCTCCGAGCCGGAAGAGAGGCCGTGAGTCCCGCGTTAGACCCCAACAACCTGCCATCTGGTCCAGAGCGGCCGCCGAGCTTCAGAGAAGCTGACAAGAAACCTCAAGGTTAATATGAGTTAACTCCTTTGCTCCATCCACCAGATCCACGGTGCTCCGATGGCTTTGATGGAGCAAAAATAATTTATAGCAGAGCAGGGCTTTGATCTTTTGCGGAAACGGACAACTGAGGCTCCTCTGCAGAAATCGGCCTGAGATTCAGCCTGTTTAGTGGCCATTTCTGCTGGAGTTTTTTATTCCCATCTCCTTGGGGTCTCCACTGTCTAATTCTCTCTGGATGCACCCCCCCTTGGTGGTGGCAGGGGGTCTGCAAGCGGAGACCCTTTCTCCAGAGCCGCGAAGAGCCTCTCACGCAACTGGCCAGCGGCTCCATTTTCTCCACCGGGCAACAATCTGGTGTGTGAAAAAAAAAAACCCCAACCTAAAAGAGGCTCCATCAAATCCCAATTTATTAAGCTGTTTGCAGGAGCTGCAGGTGCCTGCTGCCGGGGAAGGGAGCTCCCAAACAAGCGTTGAGCCCTGAGGGCAGGAGGGATTGCAGGGCAAAAGCCCCCAGGGCGGATCTCGGGTGGTGTTGGTACGTGAAATCCTGGCTTTGCTGAGGAATAACGGTCCAGCCGGTACCAAAAACCCCACTTTGTGTGTTAAAAAACCCGTCTGTCTTTGAACAGAAAGTCTGGGAGACGCACGAGCGATGGGCGGCCACCCCAAATGCGTGCCCTCCCTCCGCACAGGCAGATGCTGTCCCCGGGCCACCAAAATCCTTCAGGAATTTTGAATTCCCAGAGATTCAAAATCTTCCAGGAATATCGAGATTCCCGGAGATGCCGGACCTGGTGACAGCGGAGCATTCCTCATCCCGGCGGGTGCGCAGAGCCCCCCCCCCCCCCTACCCCCGGCACACACACACACAGCCAGACGTTACCTCCGCGACCGCGTTTCTGCACAACCACAGATTCTTCCTTATAAAGACACAGGCAGTCGCTGCCGCCTGTTATTTATGGTCTTTCCCACCCGTAGAAACCACAGAGCTGCTTCGGCTGCACATGCACTGGGGGTTTTCCACCACCACCACCACCACCACCACCCCCCCCGGCCCCGTAAAGAAACGAAGCAAAGACAAAAGCTCCTTGTTGGGAACCAGCACCCGCGCGGCCCCTGGGGCAGCCCCCGTCCTTCCTCGGGGCCCGGAGCACACGGGTATTTGAGCGGTGGCTGGGTTTGGGGAGGGAGGGAGGGACAGACAGACAGACAGACAGATATCTTTCTCCTGCGCATCTTCCCTGGTGTTGATTCCTGTGTCTTTCTCAGGCTGAGAGTCATAGAATTGTCCAGGTTGGAAGGGACCTTTCAGATCATCCAGTCCAACCATCAACCCAACACTGACAAACCCACCACTGACCCGTGTCCCTCAGCACCACGTCTGCCCGGCTTTGAAATCACAGAATCATGGAATGGTTTGGGTTGGAAGGGACCTTAAAGACCACCCGGTTCCATCCAGGGACACCTCCCACCAGCCCAGGTTGCTCCAAGCCCCGTCCAGCCTGGCCTTGAACCCCTCCAGGGATGGGGCAGCCACAGCTTCTCTGGGCAACCTGGGCCAGGCTCTCACCACCCTCAAAATAAAGAAATTCTTCCCCAGATCTAACCTAAATCTCTCCTTTTTCAGCTTAAAACCCTTCCCCCTCGTCCCATCCTCCCCTCCCTCATCAAGAGTGCCCCCCCAAGGGATGGTGACTCCACCACTTCTCTGGGCAGCCTCTTCCAAGGAGCGTTCCTGCTCCTTAGCCAAGCAGAGCCTTTGCTGTCGGTTTATCCCCCAGGATTCAAACACTTGGGGTACCAGACAGAGACACAGCCACCCACTGGGTGTCCGGGACATCCTGCTGGCACTGTCACCAGCGACAGTCCAGCTGGTGACTTCAGGGTGGCCAAAATTTTGGAAAACGCTCTTGTGGGTTTTTTTCCCAGGCAAGATCCAACGCTCTTCCCATCCAAGGGAGGGTGGACACCCAGCTTAGGGGAGTGTATTGTGCCACCCAGCATGGCTCTGCTGTCCCCGAGAGCCACCACTGCCAGGTCTGGGCTGCAGACGGAGGCTGTGGGAGCAGCTCCTCCAGCCCCACAGGAGCAGGGTTGGGGTGGAGAGACACCACGGTCCATCTCTGGTGGGTTCTTCAGAGGCTTCTCAGGGTTTTCGGGCACCGAATCGTTCTCTGGGAGCGATGTCCCTCTCCGAGAAGCCCTAAGCCTGGGCAGAACCATCCCATGAGCTCAGGCGTCGGTGCTGCCTGGGTGGCAGTCCCCATCCTGTCCCACCTACAGGGACACCGCGGTGACATCGCTCTGCCTGTGCTTCGGCGGGGCCATTTCTCCCTCTGCCAACCCCTATGGCTCCTTTCCCACGGAAAGACGGAGAGAGGGACCCTGAAAAGTTCCCGGGAGCATCTCTAAGTGTCCCCAAACCCACAGTCACAGCGTCCCTGCCAACTCCGCTGGGAACGGCAGTATTATCCCGTCCCATCGCTGATCCTGCCTCTTCACACCCTCCTGAGGGACCCTTCAGTGTCCCACTAACACTGTTCAGCATCTCCCCAGCCTGCAGTGGTTTCACCAGCGCAGAACCGCCCCCCCATCCAGCCTATTCCCAGTCCCTTCCCAGCAGTTCCAGCCGCGTGGGCACAGCCTGATCCCAGCTGCCATCTCCCCTGTCATTGGGACTTGCTCACGGTTGTTTGTCTTCCAGGTCCTGACTCCAAAAGTACAAGCTCCAGTTCCATCTCCGTTCCAGCACGTGCTCCAAGCGCCCCAGTACAGCCACTGGCCCGGACTGGGATAAGACGAGGCAGCAGGTAAAACTCCCCCAACCTTGTAACCTGTCTCTCTAGTGGTTTTGAAACTCTGATCTGTGGCCCCCAGAGGTGTGGGAGCTGCTGGTAAGAGCCGTGGAAGACAAACAGGGCTGCCATTGAGACATCCACTCCGTACAGTCTGCTGGGAAACACGGCATGAACCCCAAAATCCAAGGAGGTTTGTACCACTCGCCGTGTGCCTCTCGCAGCCCTCTTTCCATCCGACTTTCCCCATCCATAATGTATCCATAAATTCGTTATAGATTTAGTGCTTCATCACCTCTAGGGTTGTCCACAGTCTCTAATCTTACTCTTTTTAGGTCTCTTTACTTGAACCCCCAGCCTGAACCCCACATTTATTCCCCGCTCCTGTGTCTGTCTCCGGTTCCGGAGCAGCCGAGGGATGGAGGGGAGCTGTGAAATGCCCACAGGGAATGGAGCGCGACCGGGGCTGTCCCTCTGCTTTTAGGCTATTTCTGTCTCCTAATAACCCCCGATCCATCTGCACTTTGCCATTACCCCGTGATTCAATTAGCCTCTAAATCAAATTACTCCTGGCGCTTGGCACCCTGTTATCTCTCCAGATCCTCAACTGGTAAAGCCGGTCCGGGTGAACAGCAGACCCCCCCCCCCCCCCGCAATGGGTCTCGAAACCCACCAAGCCCCACATCCGTGTTTTTATCCCAAAATACCCCATCCTAACACCAGCCTGACTCCGAACAGCTCCTGGGCCTCTTCCCGTGGCCACAACTCCGGCCAGTGCCCGCCATGAGCTTGGGAAGGGCCATCGCCGGAGGCGGGGAGAAGAGGGGGGGACACACGTTTTTCAACAAGGTGTTGAATCCCTGGTTAAAATCCTCCCTTTTCCCTTTCCATGGGGTTTGAGGGGGGGGGGAAATACAGGAGATCAGGGATGCAATTCCCGCTGGGAGACCTGAGTTATTCCCAAATAGAGCTGGGAACAAGAGCAGTGTCCAACTTAATGCCGGGGGACAGGGACAGAAGGAAGCTGGCGGGCGGAAAAGAAGGATGAGTGGCTTTAAAATCCTTAAAAGGATTTTATGTGAATCCTTTCCGTGGGTCCAGCCCTGGGAAAATGTCTCCCAGCTCGGAGCCGCCGCGGGAACCCACGCACCAGGTTCCTCCGGGGCCAAATCGGGGAGAAAAGAAGCCCCCCCCTCCCAAAAAAAAAGGCTCCTGGAGCGGGGCTGGGGATGGAGGGGCTGGGAAAAGGCCCCTCGGTGTGAGCTTTTCATATGCAAAGGGGAGGAAAAAGTGGGGGGGGGGGGGAAGTGGGGGGATGGGAAAGGAAAATGAACCCGATCCTACCTCCTTCTCCGAGATGTAAAGCTGATCTCCCTTCAAAACCACGTAACGGTTTTTCCAGATTTCCCGAAAAATGCCCTTCCCGCAAAATTTCCGCACCCAGCCCACCTTCTCCGGCTGCACAGATTGCTGGTTTCCATCCTGTGGCCCCTGACACAAAGAGAAGGGGAAGAAAATGGGGGGGGGGGAAATGGTATTATTCTCCCTTTTATGCTCTTCTCCCCTCTTTTTCCCCCCCCCATTCTTTGCCCAACTTTCGCCTGCCCCCCCCCCTCCAGCCCCTCTCTCCACCGAAGCCGGGACCCAGGTACTTTGCTGGATCCACTCGACGTGGATTTTTGTTTTTCTGCTGCAGAGATGAAGAAGCAACAACAATAATATCTGGGGGACGATGCAAAAATCGCAGGCAGGGCTTGGGGCATTATATAAGAAAGGCTTTTCTTCTTTTTTTTTTTTTTTATGGTATATTCACGGTATTTTATTATTTAAGCCTTTCCCCATGGAAGAGGGCAGCGTTGGGGAGAATTTACATTTTGGATATATTTTTTTTTATATAGATATATATATACCGCGGTGGGGAAAAAAAAAAAAAAAAAGGCATTTTGGAGCCTTTTTCCGACCGATTCATCCCGGAGGCGATGGGTTTCTAGCGAGGATTTCTGCCTGGGCAGCGATGAGATCCCCCCCGGGTGCAGCAGACACCGGGGCGGGGGGGGATAAAGAGGTGGGGGGGGGGGAAGCGACGGATTGATGGTGTCGCCGGGTTTTTTATCATTTCCTTGCCATCCAAAAATGCCAATCGCTCGGCACCGAGCGGCGAATAGTCCCTCCCGGGGAAGGAGAAGCGCCGGGGGGAGAGGGAGAGAGAGACGGGCGCTGGGTTTGTTTTGAGCTGGTTGGGATTTTGGGGTTTTTTTTTTGGGGGGGGGGGCTTTTTTCGGCCTTTTTGCAAAGCGAAGCGACCAACTGGAAATCAAGAGACACCCCCCCCCCCAAAAAAAAACATCCGGGAGCCTCCCCCACCCCACCCTGCCCCGAAGAAGAACCGATTCCACTCACCCTTTTTGCAGAATTATTTTTTTTCATCATTCCGGAGAGAGATGGGGAGAAAAAGGTGGGGGGGGGGGGAGGAAGGAAGGGGGGGATGGATGAGAAAAGTGTGGTGGGGGGGTGGGGGGGGGGGGGGTGGGGGGCGCTCCCGGCGGCCTCCTCTTGGTTAGAGCGTGGCTGGGAAAATACACGGCAGCCTCCTCTTCCTCCCTCTCAGCCTTCACCCTTGGGGGATCACAGCCGCCCCCCGTTTACGTGGGGACCAACCCGTCCCTGGAAGGCATCCTGGGCCACCGAGACACCGTGTCCCCCCCCACCAGCCACCGCCACCACCACCATCACGGAGCTGGGGTGGGCTTGCACTGGGCTGGCCTGGGCTCCCGAGCTCCATCTATAGCCGTGCGCGAATGACGTCTGGGGTTCACAAAAAAGGGCGAATCGCAGCCCACGAGGGTTTTTTTTTTTTTTTTTTTTCCCTTTCCCTTCTTTGTTTCTGACTCACTGCCGATGCCAGGGGTCCAGGCTGGGGGGGGGGTCAACGGGGGGGGGGGGTGGGGGGGGGACCGGCACGTTGTCACATCACATGTGTATGTGTCCCCATCCCATCAATGTCCGAGCCGCGTTCCGGGATATGGCACAGATCGCGGCGAAACTTCCCCGGAGATGGGAAAGGAGTTGTTTTTTTTTTTTTTTGTTTTCTGCCAAGAAAGTGGCCGAGGTTTTGGGAGGACAAATAAAAAGAGGGTTGGGGGGGGGACATTCCCTGGGGAGGGGGGCCAGGGAGAAGGGGGTCGCTTCCCAGCACGGAAGGTATGGACTTCCAGGGCAAAAAGCCAGGGAGATTCGGAGCACAGCTCCCCAGAAGTGAGGAGGTGCTTGGCTTCTGAAAAAAATACCATTTTTCTACTTATTTGGTCTCCCCCCTGTATGTCCTGCCTTAAAAACTACCTTTTTTCCTGCTTGTTTACTCTCCTCCCCCCCGCCGGAATGTCCCGCGAGTCCAGAACTACCCGAGTGCGGGGCTGAGGCCAGAGGCTGGGTTTGGAAGAGAAGGGTGTAAAAAAAAGAGAGAGAAAAACCCAGAGAAATGGGAAAATGGTTCTGTTCAGAACTAGATCAATAGAAAGGGATCGATCAGTCATTGATTAATTGATCCTTTGCTTGATTTACAGTGAAAACCTTCCCTCTGAGCCCTAGTCTGGCGCACGCACGCCCCCCCCGCCCGCCCCCGCCGCCGGATGGTGTTTGAACCCAAAGTACTTTGGAATTAACGCGTGGAGAATCCTGATGAAGTAACTTCTGGTGCTAATATCTTTTAAAACATCCTGCGCCGGGAGCGGGAGCAGCGGTCGAGCTCTCGGATCACAGAGTATTTCCAGTATTTCCACTATTTCCAGAGCTTCTGTGAGTGAGGGGCTGGAGGGGGGGGGGCGGGGGGAGGAGGTTGTATCATTTCTTTTTCAAGAGCTGGTATTTCTGTCTTTTCGTGTCTTCCCTACAACAACCCCCCCGCTGCCATTAGGATGCTCAGGGCAGGGATTGCCTTTCCCTGTGCTCCGCAGGGCCCTGAACCGGGAATTGCCATCTTTGTGCCTCGGTTTCCCCCTTTGAAGCATGAGGATAATTGGGTTTTTGACAATTTCGGTGTTATTTTCTATTCTTCTTGAGGGGCGCTGGGTTGGAGGGGCTCAGCTCAGCTTCTTGGCAGTGGGACCGAGGGGACCCTCAGCGAGGCTGCAGGTGACACCGAGCTGAGTGGGGCGGTGACACCCCCGAGGGACAGGGTGGCATCCAGAGGGACCTGGACAGGGCGGAGAGGTGGCCCCGTGTGACCCTCGTGGGGTCCAACCAGGCCAAGGGCAAGGTCCTGCTCCTGGGTGGGGGCAGCCCCCGGTCCCAGCCTGGGATTGGGATGGAGGGATGGGGAGCAGCCCCAAGGAGAAGGGCTCGGGGGGGCTGGGGAGTGGGGGGAAAGCTGGCCATGGGCTGGCACCGTGCGCTGGCAGCCCAGCAAGCCCCCCACCCCCTGGGCTGCACCCCCAGCAGGGTGAGGGGGGGGATTCTGCCCCTCTGCTCCGCTCTGGGGAGACACACCCCCCCACCCAGTGCTGCCTCCAGCTCTGGGGCCACCAACAGCAGAAGGACACGGAGCTGTTGGAGCGGGGCCAGAGGAGGCCCCGGAGATGCTGGGAGGGCTGGAGCCCCTCTGCTGGGAGGGGGGGCTGAGAGAGTTGGGGGGGTTCAGCCTGGAGAAGAGAAGGCTCCGGGGAGACCTTGGAGCCCCTTCCAGTCCCTAAAGGGGCTCCAGGAAAGCTGGGGGGGGCTCTTGATGAGGGAGGGGAGCGATGGGACGAGGGGGAAGGGTTTTAAGCTGAAAAAGGAGGGATTTAGGTTAGATCTGGGGAAGAAGTTCTTTATTTTGAGGGTGGTGAGAGCCTGGCCCAGGTTGCCCAGAGAAGCTGTGGCTGCCCCATCCCTGGAGGGGTTCAAGGCCAGGTTGGAGGGGGCTTGGAGCAACCTGGTCTGGTGGGGGGTGTCCCTGCCCAGGGCAGGGGGGGACCGGATAATCTTTAAGGTCCCTTCCCACCCAAACCATTCCATGATTCTATGATCCTTCCTGCAGAGTGGGGAAGAACCGCAGTGATGGCCCGTGTCCAGCGAGGGCTGGGGTTGGGTGGGAGAAGCGGTGACACCCACCCTGGACGTGGATTTCGGGCTGTGGACAAAGCTGGAGCAGGGGGCGAGGTGTGATGGAGGGGGACGGACAGGAGTCACGCTCCCTGTATTTGACTGTCTGAAGCCCCCGGTGCCGTTTGCAGGGTCTCTTGCTGCCTGATGGAACGCGCCAATTTATTTCATAACATTTTTGCCTCCCGCCCGTCCCTGTTCCTCCTCACGTCCTGTTTTTGGTGGCCAGGTCCTACGGAGCACCCCGGAGGTGGCTACGGGCCAACGCCAGATGGCCCGATGCTGGTGGCCGCGGGAGAGCTTTGTCGTGCCCTTTTGAATCAAGGCTCACGCTGGTCGGAATCCGTCTCTTCCCAACTGGCCTCCTCCTCGCAGGGCTGGCACTGGGCTACGGGCCATTTTCACCAGTTTAACTCCAGTTTGTGACACTCCGAGCGCAGTTTCTCTCGGGATTGTCTTTGGGATTAACTATCAAGGGATTTGGGTGCCAAAAGTCTTACCATGAGGCGCCTCGGGGGAGTTTTAGAGATGGAGAAGGTGCCTCGCTCCCACTGAAATCCCATGGAAGAGTCCGTATCCCGCCTCCCCTGGCCGCGTCCCGAGCCACTGGTGGGAGATTCCCCGTTGTCCCAAGGGAATTTTTTAAAGCTCGCTGGCACTTCCAAGACTCTTCTCATCCTGGCGGGAGGTTGGAAGGAGCTGTCCCTTTCTCATACAAATCACAAAGCCGAGGAAATGCGATGGTGGAGCAGCACGGGGGGGGGGGTCTTCAGCCACTTGGGAGCCCCCCCAGGGGATGGCTTGGGTTCCTATGGGCGCTGGT
Organism: Numenius arquata; assembly: GCF_964106895.1. Taxonomy (NCBI): domain Eukaryota; kingdom Metazoa; phylum Chordata; class Aves; order Charadriiformes; family Scolopacidae; genus Numenius; species Numenius arquata. The sequence goes on along the minus strand of NC_133602.1, from coordinate 696,860 downwards.
GGCCCTTTGTGCCACTCACCCATCATGAGAAGGAAGAACCCTGGCCGTTGTGCCTCGTGCCACCGAAGTCCCCAAGTACCCACAGCAGGTGAAGCCCCGGCACATCCATCCCAGGAGGAGGAATTCGGCTCCGGTGGGAATCCCGGGGCTCTTTGGGCAACCCCCAGGGGTGTCACTGGCCAGAGAAGGTCACCAGCCCCAGTACGGCCGTGACTCAGGTTTTAAAGGATGTGACCAGTGATTCCCATCTGGAAACATTAACAATTTACGGGGAAGGAAGGGAGACAGGAGGGAGCCCGGCTCCGATTTCCGTGCTTGAAACAGGCAGTGACATTCCTGGCGGTGGATCTGACCCCCGGACGCTGCTCTTACTGGGTTTACTGGGCTGGGGAAGGGGTTGTGGCTTCCCCAAGCCACGTCTGCACTGGTGTGGCACCCTGTCCCCGTCCCCATCCCGGCTGCGGCGAGCCCCTGTTATTCCATGATTTTCCTTCATGGTTTCCCCAGTAAATATGGCTTTTTGCCCACAGACACAAACAGCCCCCAGTGAAACCAGTGGCTCTCACGTACCGGAATAGCTAATGGAAGAATTTAGCCTTTTATTAACTGCTAATTAACTCAGTCCATCGTTTAACAACCTTTGTGTAGACTGTGTTCCGGGATGATTTTTTTTCCAGTTTGGATTTGCAGTAGCGGAGTATTTTTTTTTTTATGCTGGCTGCAGGATATATCAAAATTATCCAATAAATACCCTTTTTTCCCCCCCAGGAAAAAGAAACTCCTGGCTGTGAGCAGGAGAGACGGAACCAGGAACGTTTAGATGATAAAGTTATAAAACTACGGCGATGGCTCCTTTAGTACTTCCTTGTGGTGGCTCCAAAGGGTCCATGTCGGGATGTGATTTTTTTTCCCGCTGGGATCATCAAAGTGTCCATGTTGGGATGTGATTTTCCCACTGGGATCATGGAAGGGTCCATATCAGGATGTGATTTTTCCCGCTGGATCATGGAAGGGTCCGTGTTGGGATGTGATTTTTCCCGCTGGATCATGGAAGGGTCCATGTCGGGATGTGATTTTCCTACTGGGATCATCAAAGCGTCCATATTGGGATGTGATTTTTCCCGCTGGATCATGGAAGGGTCCGTGTTGGGATGTGATTTTTCCCGCTGGGATTTTCACCGAGGGACTTCGGTCCCGGTGCTCGGGGCTGTAGGAGGTGCAGCACCCCAGGTCTCCTCCGCGCTCCACAAACTGCCCCAAAATCTCCACTTTTTTGCTCCGAAAGGCTGTAATCTGAAACATCGGCTCCGCAAAATCTCCCGGTGCCGCTCTGCCACGTGAAGGGGGGGGGTCAGATCTGGGCACGAGGGGACCCCCACGGTGGCAGGGTCCCCATAGAGGTGTGGGTCGGGGTGGTGGGTCCAGGGATGCTCCTCCAGGCACCTACTGGAGCAGGGGAGAGAGAGGAGACCAAAGGTGGGTGCCCCATCCTTTTTTGGGGGGATTCGAGCCCGGGGCTGAGTTCCCGGCTGAGTTTTCCCTGAGGGATCAGGAAACAATGGACTCGCAGGGAATTTTTAATATCGTGAATTTTGTTACACGGAGTACAAAAATATCATTGTTTTTTTATAAAGGGGGAGGGCGTTGGAGGGAGGGAAAGGACCTTGAAAAGGGGGCGAGAGGAGAAGTAGAACCTCTCTCCAAAGCGGCGTTTGTGCCCTCAAACATCCCCCCCGCTCCGCTCGGCCCCGATGTTGCAGTTTTGCTCCCTTTTCCGATCCTGGTGATTCGCAATAAACAGTTACCAAAATATCTGCTTCCTGCAAAAGCAGAACAACAAACACTCGCGGTTTATTTATGTAGTTAACACACACACACACACCTCCCCCCCCCAACCCCCCCCCCCCCCCCCCGGAGTAATTTTGCCTCTGGATCTCAAGTGTAAAACTGCTGCTTGGGAGATGGATCGGGTTTAATTAGGACGTGTGTTTTTCCTTGTTTCTGGAGATAATGACAAGCCCTATTGTCTGGGAAAATGGGGGGGGGGGGGGGGGGGCGCTTGCTGGGGGAATGGACCCCTCTGGAAGGGACCAGACCCGGGGGGGGGGTGTGTGTATCCCCCTTTTCCTTGAAGGGCCGTGACAGAGTCCCACCGCTGTTCTCCGGTGGCTCCGGTTGGCAGCGAGATCCGTGAGTGACTCCCTGGAGGCTCTGTCCCCTTCCCAACAACTTAAAATTTAATGTACGGAGCAGGGAGAGGGTGGGAAGGACAAGAGGGAGACGCGCTCCTGTCCGGAGAAGCTCTCAACAGGGATGTAACTCCGAGTAGGTCCATGTCCTGATGAAGCACCTTAAATCCTACAGGGGCGGAACCAGAACTGGAGCCGGAGCCGGAGCTGGAGCCGGAACTTGTCCGTGGCCCATGGTCTGCAGGAGGAGACCTTAGACCTTCACGGAGTCTGAGCCAAACTCCTCTGGAGATCAGGTTGGTTTGGGCAAGGAACGGGCTGGGGGGAAGGCAGTGCAGTCCCTAAAGGGGCTCCAGGAAAGCTGGGGGGGGGACGACTCTTGATGAGGGAGGGGAGCGATGGGACGAGGGGGAAGGGTTTTAAGCTGAAAAAGGAGAGATTTAGGTTAGATATTGGGAAGAAGTTCTTTATTTTGAGGGTGGTGAGAGCCTGGCCCAGGTTGCCCAGAGAAGCTGTGGCTGCCCCATCCCTGGAGGGGTTCAAGGCCAGGTTGGAGGGGGCTTGGAGCAACCTGGGCTGGTGGGAGGTGGCCCTGCCCGTGGAACTAGATGATCTTTAAGGTCCTTTCCCACCCAAACCATTCCATGAGTCTATGATCCTCTGTGGATCCTCGCCGCATCCCCCAGGTACGGCTTCCCCCTTGCTCCGCATCGGCAGGAGTTACTTGCGCTGCTGAGATAATTCCCAAGGATTTAGGAGCTCGTTTTGTGTCCTCTGGCTCGTTAATTCCCAAGTCAATCGCTGATTAAAAGCCACGTGCCGGGGATGGGGAAACTCCCAGGTTTTCTCAGCGGGAGCCGTTGGGGATCGCAGGGGCCCCGCATCCAGGGACACGGTGACGCCGAGGGGGCAAGTAGTGGGGGCAATCGGGGGGTCCCCGGGTCCTGCAGCGCTCAGGAGCCCTCTCCTGTCGTCCCCCCCAGTGCTCCCCCAGGGACAAAAGCACTGGGTAGAGCTAAGGGGACTCTCCCCCTCGTCGGGACCAGTGTCACTTGTGGTAGTAGCCAGGGAGTAGCCGTGGCCACTAACCCCCCAGCAGAGCCGCCCCCCCCTTCCTCAGCACGTAGCAGATAAAACAACCCCCCAAATCCTTCATTTCGGAGCTGTCTTCAAACTCCTTCAGTTGCAAAGAAAGGAAAAAGCTGGAAACAAACAAAAAAAAAGGGTATTTTTATTTATTTATTTCACACCTCTCCAAACGTTTTGCTGTTTCCTAAAGGAAAAGTTTCTCCAGAGTTTTGATACTAAAAAAACCAACTCTTGCCCCCCGCAACAACTCAGCAAAACACGTTTGCGAAGTGTTTCCGTGCTGCCACACTGGCGTTTTTCTCTGAAAAAAAAAAAGCAGCTTCGGTGCAAAAACTCCGCTCAGCTCCAGCCTCATCCCGTTTCGGCATCGCAGGGGCATCACCTCCCTTTCCTGGTGAACCAAAATAATTCTCATCCTCCACAAAAGAGCCGCCGGCGCTTTGGATTCCAGCACTTGGGGACGGAAAACGGGGAGGGACGTGATTCCCTCTGTGTTCTCCTCTGTTATTCCCCCCTCCTGGAACGGACGGAAGCTGTGGCCAAAAGAAGAACTTACGAAGCTCTTCCCGCTTTGCGAGGAGCCCAGCGACGGCCCGAGAAATCCCCGTCGGCAGAAGCATCGGTCACCCGTGTCGAGGGGAGAAGAGAGGGTTTGAATGACTGAGAATCTCCCATTTTTGCCTCCGTGAGGGCAGGAACAATAAAAATCCAGCCACAAAAAGCCCTGGCTCCGGCAGAGGGATAAAGGAACCGGCTTCGGAGAGTCTTCCCGCCTCCTGCCAAGGGTTTCCCTTTCAGCTGGGTGATTTTTCCAGGAGAAAAACACCCTGGGAAACTGCTTCTTCGGTGTCCGGGGGGCGGGGGGGGAATTTTGTTCACGATGCCCTAAACCAGAATCATCGGATGCTTTTCCTTCCAGATGGGAAAAGAGAATCTTCCTCAGACGTCAGAGGAAGGCCCCTGGGAACTGCTTCTCCCCCCCCCATCCAGGGAGTTACGTGCCCTCCCAAAGGCAAATTAATAACCCCACGTAAACGACGGGCTAAAACGATCTTGGGTGTGATCCGGGCGGCGGAAACCTCGGAAAGGAAAGACGGGGCAAAATCCGGGGGCTGAAAATTGAAGCAAGTCCCATTTTAGCCACAGGGCGCACTTAACAACAACAAAAAAAACAGAATCCGGGGAGGACAGGCAGCCTGGGAATCTGGGAATACGTGTTTTTAACCAAAGATCGGGTACATTTTTAACGTGGACTTTAACTTTTAGTTATAAATGAGGTGTAGGAACCGCCCAGTGAGGTTCTCCGGGTCCTTCGGGCGGCCCAGGGTGGGGTTAGAGCTTTGCGGGAACAAAAAGCCCCAATTCCCTGTTCATGGCTGAAGCGCACTCTTTTACACCCAGCTCTTTCCAGCACGGAAAAACACCCTGGGGGTGTCCGAGCCCGGGGCGTGTGGGACGGAATCAGCGGGATTCGGCCTTGGAGGCACCGGTGGGGAATTTTTCTTGACGATCTCTAGGTAAGAAATCGCGAAGCTGGAGAAATTTGGGCTGGAGAGCCCAAATTTGTCTCGGTTTTGGGGCGCGATTCGCTTTGGCTGCAGGAAAGCAGCGCGATTCCCAGCAGGAGGAGGCGGCTGAGGTGGGACAGCGTGGGATACAAGGTCCAAACGGGACCCAAAACCCCGCATTCTGCCCCTTCTCTCCCATTTTTTGGACCTGCTCTGGTTTAAAAAGCTCTTGATTATTTACCACCACCGATGCGAAGCTCCGCCTGAGCCTCCGCAAAGGTCGGCACCGGGATTCTCCAAACCCCGGCGATGGGAAGCGAGGGAAGGGCAAGGGAAATCCTGACTTTGCAGGGGGCAGGGATGGGTCCCGGGGACTTTGCGTCGGGGTTTGGTCCAAACCTTCAGTGCCCGCGTTTGCTGGGAAGCAGAAAGGTGCTCCACGGAGGCTGGAAATGCACCGGAGATGGGACTCACTTTGGGAACGTCGCATCGTAGGAGCCTCTTAAATCCACCGCTTAATCCAGCACCAGGAGCACAACCTTTTACAACAGGCTGGAGGAAACCCAGCCGCCTGATAAAGCGAGAACCTCCTGGTTAAATAATCCAAACACCTCCTTTCCGAGCTCCGGGGATGGACAGACGCCCAGGCTCGGAGTGACCTTCCTTCAGGGAATTAAGGCAGAGGAACGAGCCTGAATCCGAGCGCTTCCCATCCTCTGCGGAGCTCGCAGGGAGCGGGAGGCTCAGCCTTACTTAATTACGGGAAGAGAAAAGGGAAAAACGTTTGCAGAACGTCTGCTGCATCTGACTCTTCACTCCCGCTGCTTTCCACAGTTCCTCTACCTAAAATAAAAGGAAAATAGAAAAAAAAAAACAAAAAAATTCCCCCGAAGGGGTTGAGAGCCGGCATTTCTCTGCTGGATTCACCCTGGGGGAATTACAGCTCTGCCCCTGCTCGTCCCCTCCTTCCCCAGAGCCGGGAAGCACTTTCTGGTCCAGTTCCCGTGCCCAGGAGGGGGCCGACCGCCCTCCTCCCCTCCGCAGTTACCATTCCCTTCTTTCTTCCCGAATCCAACGCTTTTTATTACTGCTGGAATTGTTTTTATTGTTAAAAAGAAATCACGACGCTTTCCCAGTTGACAACGTGGGAGCAAAAACAGGGGCAGGGAGTTTGTGTTTGTTTCTTAAGGTAAACAGAAGTTAATAAAGAAGATTAAGGATGTAATTATACCCCAGCGGCGTTTAGGAAGGGGGTCCTGGGAATCATTTAACGGACCAGAGGTTCAGTCGAAATACCTTATTTACTAGGACTCAAAATATACAGACAACTGAGCAAAGGGCTTCTGGTGCCCCATTGCCTTCGCCTTCCACCCGAAAGTCTGGGCCAGGATCATTAGATGTTCGTTAGGGGACTCGTAACCACGCGTTCGGACAAACCAAGTAATTGCAGGGCTTTCCCAGCGCTCAAGGACCCGGTGCCTCCGCAGCCACCTCATTCCCGGGCTCTCCAGCAGCTTCCAATTCCAGTCCCGGAGCCGTGGTCCCGTTCAGAGCCGGGGTTTGTGAGAAGAGGCTGAGGGTTTGGGGCGTGGAATGTCCCCTTCTGCTCCAAAACAGCTGCTGGAAGCTCCGGATGGGCGAGACGGGGTTCCTCGGAGATTCACCGTCTGCTGCTCGACCTCGGCGCGACTTGAGAGCTCTCGGTGCTTCGGCCGCGGAAGCCCGAAGCTGTCACTTCCTCCAGGAAGCTGCCGGGAAAAGTCCAGGTTAGCAGAGCCAAAGGCCAACTTCTCCCTCAGGGGGACAGACAATAACCACAAGGCCCGGCCTTCGAACACCACCGAGGAGTTCTCCACAACAGCAGAACTCTGAAAACCGTTCTCTTTTCTCCCCCGGCGTCACCGGGACGGGGTGGGGGGGGAACGGTGACAAAGAGGAGAGGATTCGCCCACAACAGCGTGTGATCCGACTAAAAAACCCCACCCAAAGCGGGGATCCCGGTCCCAACGGCAACGCTCCTTCCCCTCATCAGGCTCCCCTCAATCTCAGCAGCTCCCTTCCCAAGGAGGAGGTGGCAGGGACCGAAGTCCCTGAAGGGAGACGTGACAAAGGGACGCTCGGATCAGGACCCGTCTCCTCCCGTGGGACAGCAGCATCCTGAGAGCTGCCACCGGGGCTGCTTCCCTCGGCAGGGTGGATGGATCACCCTCCGACCGACCGGCTCCAGCTGCTTGAGAGGGGAAACGTCCTCAGACGGGGACAGGGACAGTCAGGGGACACTAATCCAAGAGGAAAGAGGAGAACGGCAGCCTTGGAGAATGCTCCCGCTTCCCAGCCACAGATCCCTCCCAGCCAGGACGAATCCAACCAAGTGCAGGGCTGTGGGGCTCCAACGACCTGCCCTGGGGACCAGAATCTCCCAGCACGGACCATCCTCAAACCCTCCACCCCGCCCGGGAGGTCTCCGGTCTCTCCTGGAGAAGGAGAATGCTCCCAGGGCCAGCTCCCGGCGGGCTCAGCTCCGCATCTGGTCACAAAGCCAGGAAGGCCAGGGCTCGGGCTTGTTTTTTCTGCTCCCTCTCCGTTTTCCTGTGCGGATGATAAGGCAGGAAGGGGCAGGGTGGAACCCTCCTGGCTGAGGCATCCTGGACATTTCACGGCCAGGGCTCCCCTCGAGCCACCCGGGTCACCCAGCTCCTCGGCCTCACACCCCCGGCGAGACCTTCCCTCCCATCCGAAGGAGGGGGAACTGCCGGAGAGGGAACTTGTTACTGCTCCAACTAATCACGACCCTCTGAGCTCTCCCTTTCACCTTTCACGTGGTTTTTTTCTCCCAGCTCCTGGTTGCTGCCGGGAATGGGAGACCCCATCCGCATTCCCCACCCTCTGGGTGGGCGATATCAGGGAAGAGGCCGAGGAATAGGTGAATTACATGGATTTACCTGATGGAGGCGGAGGGGGGAAGCCAAGAAAACCTCTGGTTTTTACCTTGTAAAACCACTGGGAGTTTTTTTTCAAGCTCTCCAGCAGAGCCCGTCGGCGGCTGCAGCCTGATTTATTGATAAGGAATCGCTCCGACTGCACGGTTCACGTCAGGATAGGAGCTTTGCTATCCGACGCCCGCCCCCGTTTGCCATCTCTACGGATAGAAATCCATAAAGATCAACAGGGGACACATTCCCCTCGACACGGAAACTTTAAAGAGGTGCCTCCTGCGGACGCTTCGGGACCTTCTTTTTCATCCCGACGCTTATTATTTTTCACCCCCACATTTTAAAGCATCTACTGGACAACGCAGATGGGCTCTTAAACAGATAAGCTCCCGTAAATATACGCCTCTAACAACATAACCAGCTCCGGGGGCTTGTTTGTCTCCCCCCTTGGAAAAAAGCGGAATGGATATCCCTTAAGCCATCTTCCCCCCCGCCTCTAAACACAGATGTTGAGCGCAATTTCAGCTGGGCTGGTAAGAACAATGAAAGCAGGGGATTAATGCGCTTACACGGGCCGCCCGGCGCATTAATATCCCAATCTCCTTGTTTATTGCGATGTATCAACCCTAATCCGGCAAGAAATAAGCACCGGTTCATTAAAGGAAGGCCAGCGGATTATTGGAGGAGTTAGGACGATAAAAATCTGGCGTTTCCTCCCGTCAGGAATAGCCGGGATCCTCACGCGCTTCGCTGGGATTGCGGTTAACTCTCGGTGAAGGGGGAAATTCCGCATTTCTCGGGTGTTCCTGAGCCCGTGGGCTCGTTCCTCCGCCCAGGCTGCTCCTCCTCGGCCTGCGGGAGCCGAGCAGAGCCCTTGGCAAGGGCTCCACTGACCCAAAACTTCTCATTTTTAATATTATTATTAGGAATGTGGCCTCTCATCACTTAGCAAATCTTACTCAAGCCACTCGGGGAAGACAAATGGCTTGGGGCTGGGCCGGTTTCAGGATGGGACCCTCCACCGTCCCCACCCTGGAGTTCCCAGGGAGGACTTTGGAACAGTCAGCCCTTAAAAAAACGACGTTTATTTTTTTTTCAGTTTTTCCTTTTCTTTTTTTTTTTCCCCACTTCATTCTTTGAAATGCAAATTTTGAGCCAGCATCCTAGTTTTTCCGTAAATAATTCAGAGGCTGCGCCAAACCCCGGTGGCGGTGGAAGCCCCGAGTAACGTTCCTCCCTTCCAGCACAAATCCAAGATGTGGCTCCGAATCCCGAACTCCCTAAAGCCGGACTGAGAGACCGTCCCCGCTCGGAGACCTCAGAGACAAAGGAGAGAGTTGCCCAACATCACCGAAGAGGCCACCAGAAGAGCTGGGATGGCAACCTAAAGCCCAAACCCCCTCCTGCTCACCGGACGAGGAGGTACAGGGGGTGCCAGGCTGAATTTCACTGAATTTCACTGAATTTTTTAGAGTTGGAAGGGACCATAGAGACCATCCAGTCCCACTCCCTGCCGAAGCAGGGCTGCCCGGAGCGTGTCAGAGCGTGGTACTCAGGGCTGCATCCAGGCGGGTCTGGAAGATCTCCGGAGAAGGGGACTCCACACCCTCCCTGGGCAGCCTCTTCCAGGGCTCTGCCACCCTCACCCTAAAGAAGTTTCTCCTCATATTTGAATGGAACTTCCCATGTTCCAGCTTGTGCCCGTTGCCCCTCGTCCTGTCACTGGGAACCACTGAGAAGAGTCCGGCTCCATCCTCCTCCAACCCACCCTTGAGATACTTGGAAGCATTGATAAGGTCTCCCCTCAGCCTTCTCTTCTCCAGGCTGAAGAGTCCCAGCTCTCTCAGCCTTTCCTCATCAGGGAGATGCTCCAATCCTTGAATCATCCTCGTTGCCCTTCGCTGGACTCTTTCCAGTAGTTCCCTGTCTCTCTTGAACTGGGGAGCCCAGAACTGGACGCAGTATTCCAGTCGTGGCCTCCCCAGTGCAGAGCAGAGGGGGAGAATGACCTCCCTCCACCTACTGGTCACACTCTTCCCTACGCAGCCCAGGATTCCGTTGGCCTTCCTGGCCACAAGAGCACACTGCTTGCTCGTTGTCATTTTGCTGGCTACCAGGACCCCCAGATCTTTCTCTTCGGAGCTTGTCTCCAGCAGGTCCACCCCTAACCTGTATTGGTGCCTGACATTCTTCTTCCCCAGGTGCAGGACCCTACACTTTTCCCTGTTGAACCTCATGAGGTTCTTCCTTGCCCAGCTCTCCAGCCTGTCCGGGTCTCGCTGGATGGCAGCACGGCCCTCTGGAGTGTCAGCCACCCCTCCCAGTTTGGTACCATCAGGGAACTCACTGAGGATACACTCTGTCCCCTCGTCCAGGTCACCGATGAATATGTTGAACAGGACTGGACCGAGTATTGACCCCTGGGGGACACCGCTGGTTACAGGCCTCCAGCTTGAACCTGCTCCATTAATCGTTACCCTTTGGGTCCTGTCACGCAGCCAGTCCTCAATCCACCTGAATATGATGATAATTTATTTAACTTTGTTCTTTTTATCAGTCAAAAAGCAGCTACTCCCTCCGCGGGTCTCTTTTTTTTCTCTTGCTATTTCTAGGCCTGGCTAAAGCAGGATTTAGTTCAAAGGCTACTTTGCGAAGCAGAAGGTTGAGGAAGCCGGGTAATTTGGGCAGGAATCGGTCGATATGTGGGCTAATACAGACTTGCCTTCGTAACCCACTTCCTAAAAGCAATTTGCTGCTGGGCTAACGGCGGCTCGGCCCCTTTTCCAATCGTCTGGCGCTAAGCACGGGGCAAATTTTAGAGCGGGCACGATGAATTCGGAGGGTTTGGGCATTTTTTTCACGATAGGAGCCACTGGATTTCCTTAGTGCTTCTGTTGGGGGCAGCTTTGGAGCCTGACGAGCCCTCGCAGGCGTGAAAAGGAAGGGCAAAAGTGCAAGGATTTTATAAATATCCCTCTGGATTCCGAGGCAGCGGCAGCGCACGTATATGGCCCGGAAAGCAAGGCGGTTTTTAGCCTTCTCGCTACCCCGGAGCCCACCTGTCAGTAACTGGGATCAACAAAGTGCTCGACAGCTGTATTTCTGACACACAACCCCGGCGGCGTTAATAGTGTGTGTTTCCTGCACCCCAGGAGGCTGCTCGGGCACCCGAAGCTCTTAATCACCTCTGAAAATTTCCTCCCAACGTTAATTTTTCCTTCCAGTTGAGGGACTGGACTTTCTTTGCGTTTCCACAGGGTAGCATCGCTCTTGTCCCACCCCAGCTCGGAACAAGGAGCTCCCTCCTCAAAGCTCAAAGCAGCTGATGGAAAACGCCGGGGACTCTCCCAGGGCTGATATGTCACGGCTTTTCCTGCTGCGACACATGGGAGAGACGGGGGGGGGTCGCCTGTCACATTCCCGCCGTGCCATCCACCGCCCCACCTCCGGGGCTGGGGCCAGTTTTGGGCCCCTCGTGCCAAAAAAAAAAAAAAAAAAGCCATTGAGGGGCTGGAGCGGGTCCAGAGAAGGGCAACGGAGCTGGTGAGGGGTCTGGAGATCAAGGAGAAGGGTCTGGAGAACTTGTGAGGAGCAGCTGAGGGAGCTGGGGGTGTTCAGCCTGGAGAAAAGGAGCCTGAGGGGAGACCTTCTCACTCTCTCCATCTCCCTGAAAGGAGGGGGTAGCCAGGGGGGGTCGGTCTCTTCTCCCAAGGAACAGGCGATGGGACAAGAGGAAACGGCCTCAAGTTGCTCCAGGGGAGGTTCAGGATGGAGATTGGGAACAATTTTTACACGGAAAGGGTTGTGAAGCCTTGGCAGAGGCTGCCCGGGGCAGTGGTGGCGTCACCATCCCTGGAGGGATTTCAAAGCCGGGCAGACGTGGTGCTGAGGGACACGGGTCAGTGGTGGTTTGGGCAGTGCTGGGTTGATGGTTGGACTGGATGATCTGAAAGGTCCATTCCAACCTCGCCAATTCCATGATTCTACGATTCTATCCTTCCCAGAACCCATGGGTTCCTGGCCACGGCAGCGTCGTTAGGAGCGGGGACGGAAGGGAGAAGGCAGGTACGGAAAGAATTCCTGCTCCTTCCCTTGGGCAGCAACATGTCGTGCTGATGGGAAACAATCCCCAGCGTGGCCCGAGTTGTCACCCGTGCTCAGAGACTGGGATGAATAATCCGGGTTTGGGGAAACACGATCTGTATCTATAAACCAGACGTTTCATAGGAAATAAAAACCAGGGATTCCGTATTGACAGGAATTTTGGGGGCAGCTCCAGCAAAGCGGTTGGGGGTTTCTGTACGAGCCGTTTGACTCCGTAAATCCCGACTGAGAGACACGGGGGACGTGAAAAACCATCCCCATTTCCAAAACCAGCCCTTCCAGCCCCAGGGACAGAGACGGAGGGAATCAGTGAAGCTCGGGGTGCTCGGTGCCCCCCGGCATCGCTCAGGATTAACCCTTTATAAACATCCAGCCTCCCAGAAAAGGCATCTTGGAGCCCACAGCAAAACCAGTAAGGAAAGTTCCGTTCTCCAGGGAGACAGGGAAAAGAGCCAGCCGACGCTCTGCAGGCTGGTGGGCGGCAGGGATCCTGCTGGAGCGTCGTCCTAGACCTCTCGGTTCTAATCCCAGGCACAGGAATTCCGCTGCTACGGAAGGCAGTCGCTCCAGATTTCGAAGGGAGCGATGAGACCGCAGTCAGATCCGAATCCCCGTGCGCTGCACCGCCTCCTCGTTCGGATCGAAGAGCGCGAGGTGAATTATAAGCAGGAAAAATTCGACACATCTACTTCCCCGCACTCAAAAATCGGTAAAAGGCACGTTAAACCTTCCTCTGGGTCCCCCCCGATGCTGAGCTCGGACCATTTCCACACCTTTCCGTGTTTTACGGCGCAATGGAGACCCCTCGGGCGCCGCCAAATTCCTGCTCGTGTCGGCGCTTTTCCATCCAGAGTCAAAAAATAGGATTTATTACCTTTTCGTGTTGTGGATTGTGGTCCCCCCCAGGACGATCCGCACGCCGGGGTTGGTGCGGTTGAGGTTATAGACCGTCAGCGCCTCCTCGTAAGTCGCCCCTCCGATGATGAAGACGATAATGTCTTGGGGCCTGCAAGAAAGAGGCAAAATTGAGAAGGGATCAGACCGGAACAGGAGGATAAATCCTGTTCCACGCACACACAGGGCCGGGGGGGGGGGTGTGTGTGTGTTGATTTCTCTCCCCAGACCACGTCTGGGTCCTGTGAGGGGCTGGGCTCAAGGCTGACATCGGGGAGCTCGTTAAATCGCCCGTTAAATCGCTTTTAAAACGTTCTCTCTCCTAAACATTTACACAAGGTGCTAACGATGAAAAGCCCCCACGGCAGCTCCCCCCCCCGCCCCCTCCACCACGACACACACACACACACACACACACACACACACACACACACACACGTGTGCCCATGTTTAATGCATGATGGAGACGCCGCCGCGGCTGATAAATTCCAATTGATTCAGGAGCCAAACCAGGACAACGGCGGCGCTTCCGAGCTCTGGGGTTTGCTCTGAAGGGCAGGGACCAGCCGCGGTTCCGCTGCCCCGTGACAGAACTACCGGGATTTAGAGGTTCACCTCCGAGGTTTACGTTCCCCAGAGCAGCCTAGAAATACAGGGTGTTGCAGAGGAGTCAAGAGGGAAAGAAAGAGGGAGAATCCAGCTGACAAAATACAAAACCAATGTAGGTTAGGGGTGGAACTGCTGGAAAGCACTTCTGAGGAGAAGGATCTGGGAGTCCTGGTGGATAGGAAATTATCCAGGAGCCAGCAATGTGCCCTTGTGGCCAAGAGGGCCAATGGAATCCTGGGCTGTGTAGGGAAGAGTGTGGCCAGTAGGTGGAGGGAGGTCATTCTCCCCCTCTGCTCCGCACTGGGGAGGCCACGACTGGAATACTGCGTCCAGTTCTGGGCTCCCCAGTTCCAGAAGGACAGGGAACTACTGGAGAGAGTCCAGCGTGGGGCAACGAAGATGATGGAGGGGTTGGAGCATCTCCCCGATGAGGAAAGGCTGAGAGAGCTGGGACTCTTCAGCCTGGAGAAGAGAAGGCTGAGGGGAGACCTTATTGAACATCTAAAGGGTGGGTTGAAGGAGGATGGAGCCGGACTCTTCTCAGTGGTTCCCGGTGACAGGACGAGGGGCAATGGGCACAAGCTGGAACATGGGAAGTTCCATTCAAATATGAGGAGAAACTTCTTTAGGGTGAGGGTGCCAGAGCCCTGGAACAGGCTGCCCAGGGCGGGTGTGGAGTCCCCTTCTCCGGAGATCTTCCAGCCCCGCCTGGATGCAGCCCTGAGCGATGTGCTCTGGGCAAGGAGGAGTTGGACCAGATGGTCTCTAGAAGGTCCCTTCCAACTCTGACAAATTCTGTGATTCCGTGAAAACCAGCCAAATTCTGTCCACTTTCTGCTTTCAAAGGAAGGGCCGCACCTTCCTCGCGCCACCTTCCCCAATCACCCAAGTTTTCCGCTCTCAGGGACAGCGGAACGTGCCATCGACGAGCTGAGAGGAGGATTTCTCCAGAACCTGGCATCCTGCCATCCATCCCTGTGGGTCGGAGCCGTCAAATCCTGACACGATTAACTCTCCGTTGCCGTCTCAAAACCCAGCTCTGCCTCCCAAGCAGGTACCGCCAGTAGAACCACAGCTCTGGCTGCGACTGTCCCTCGGCTCTGTCCCTGCAGGCTCCGGAGCAGCGACGAGGAGAATGGTGACCCCCAAACGCAGCCGGACTCGGTGTTTCGGGTTAATTCCTGCCGGGAAACCAACCCCCGGAGCCCTCGGCACCTGGCGCTGCCCAGAAGAACAACACACACGTCAGAAAGATGAACTAAACAAGATGCCAAACCGACAGAGAATTCCAGAAAGATGGATAATCCCGACACGGGAGAGCCGATTTCTACACCAGGCTGCAAAATAAACTGGGAATCCCTCCGGGATGCTGGGTCGCGGGGAAGAAAACCTCCAGCTTGGACATTACACCTTGGGCTGCCCCTGTTCCCCGTGCACTCTGCTAAGGATCAGGAATACGGCACAAAATATGCTTATTTTTGCTTTTCTCTCGCTGCTGCCTTTCCTCCGGGATTAAGCCCGGCGTGGGGGAGCGGGGGCAGAACCACAGCCCCTTCCCACTTGCTCAAAACACCCAGGATTTATCCCGCGAGTCTGGCACGGAGCGGGAGCCAGGGAAGTCAGGCAGGGACAGGCGGAACGAAGGGATCCTGGTGTTCTCACGAATTACTGCTCGTATCAAGGGCAAATAATAAGCCATTTTGGGCTAGGAAGAAACCCTGAGACTGTTACAGGATTAGGGGGAAAGCCATCTCCAGCCCCGCTCGCTCCAGCTGCCGCCCGCCTCGGCCCCAATTTGCGGATGCAACTCCGTATCTCCTGGGGTTAACGACCAATTCAACAGCTAAACGCTCCGACCCTTCAGACAGGAGAGCCAAAAAAACCAAAACCCCAACTTCCCTGAACAAACAAGGACACAGCCAGGGGTTTGCCTTCAAAAAAACCCAAAAGATCCACAAAACACAAGCCAAGATAATGTCTCTGAGCTAGCGATAGCGCTGCTTCCCCCGATCTCCAGGACGGTGTGTGAGAGCTGGGATGAAGAAGCATAAAGCCAAGCGGTTCCACATCACGCGCTGCGGGCTCCTGCTTCCAAAAAAGGAGATTTTTATTTTTTTTTTTTTTGATATTCTCTGCCTCAGGAGATCCCTCGCCCATCCCTCTGGATGTGTGTCAGCTCCAGACGTTCCTCAATGGCTCCAAATTCTTCCTCTCCTCAAGCAGGAACTTTCCCCTCGACAAAATAAGGGGAAGAAGGATCACGCCCGGCCACAGAACGCTCCGAATTAGGTACTGGCGAGTTCTCACCTTCCACATTTAGAACCTTGATTTCTTCTCGGCTTTACAGACGAGGTTTCCAAGATTTTTCATCTTTCCAAGGCTTTTCAATAAACGGGTGAGTAATTGTGGTTATTTGAGCGAGACACGGAAGGAGGCGAGAACCGCCCAGAGCTGCCTCCTGGTCCGACGACAATCATCGGGAGCAGCAGCTCCCTTGCAGCAGCGTGATGTTTAATACAGAAAGAAATGGTTAAAAAGAAACCTTTGGAATTCTTTGTCCCTTTTGATCAAAACAAAACCAAAAAACCACCACAAAGCCTTTCGCCCTGACCCTCTGCTGAACCGCTGCCCGTCGGGGTTACACCACCCTCCCAGAGCAGAGCTCGCCTCGGGCTGGGATTTATTATACTGAGTTTTTGAGAAATTCTGAAATTCAAATTCCTCGCTCAATTGGGGGAAACCACCAAGTGGCCTTTTTTCTTCCAAAACCCGGTAACTAAACCCTGGTTTTAGACAAGGCCCCATTTTTATGACACAGAATATTCGTAATTCAGTGCTGTGGCCCCCATTTGACGCAGGCGGAGAAGTATTGAGGTCCCTATTTTTTGTCACTTCCAAACCCTCATTCCTACAGCTCCGATGTCTTGAAATTCAACAACATCTTCCCTTCCCATCAGGAAACAACCCCCAGAACCATGTGCCCTGATGCTTTTGAGCATTTTGCACCCTTGGACCCGGCCACTGGCCCAGGGACAACCTCAGAGCCAAGGAAGACCGTGAGAAATTCAAGGGAAGGCACCGTTCGGAAGCTCCACCTTTGGATTTTGAGATTTACTTTAACAAAACTACAGGATTCACGTCTTTTAGCTACAAGACAAGGCTGTAGCCCCCGCGGAGAAGGGAGGGAGGTGAAAACTCCCGTTTCCCTTCATCCAACTGCCGGTTTCCTTCAGTTGAAGGGAGGAATTAAACCCCAAATAAATGATGTGCACGTTCTTTGGAGCAGGATTCTGAGGGGCAGGTTGGTGGAACCCTCTCCCAGAAACATTTAGAGGAATCTAAGCGAGACACAGCTCAGGAAAACATCAGTGGGAACTGAAACAGAGAAGGTAAAGGTCAGAAGAGCCTTTGGTTCTGGATTGCTCAGAACAAACCCATGTCGGGGACGCCTGGATGCGGTTCTCGTTGCGGATCCACCACAAATCCCATCCCTCAACCTTTTCTCCTTGGGTTAAAATCCACCTCAGTCACGAGGACAGAGAGGACGGCATTTCTGTTGCTCGGGGCCTCGATATTTCACACCTATGAACTCCCCATTTTATTTTAAAGGGAAAATCTGGAGTAAGGCAGGTATTTTTTTGGGGACATCCACAAAGAAATTGTTCCTTGTCTGACTATAATACTTTCTTATTCATAAATAAAAACATTAACGTCCCCTGTTGCTGGCCTGGCGTGGAATTGGGATGCTCCAAAATCCCTTTTTGCTTTCCTCAGATGGATGGCAACGCCCCAGGGCAGGGCTGAGGAGGAGGAGCGGTGGTTTTGTGCATCTCAAAGAGAAGTCATGGTGCTCCCGGTCCCTCCCACCCGCTTGTCACTGCTCAGCCTCGGTCCCCGATTCTCCTTCTCCCCGGCTCTCCACGGTGGTTGGTGATGGATTACTTCGTGGTTGACGAACCACCACCTTGGGTTGATGAACCCAAAGGAAGCAAAGCACCAGCGGGGTCTTCTCAAAGGAGACCACCACCAGAAGGAATAAAATAAACCCAGCCACTAGAAGGCATAAAAAAATACCCAACCAAAGCCCTGCGGAATTTACCCTTCGTTTACAGCCAGGAAACGGCGGCGCCCAAGAAAGGAGCCATTGGTACAAAATGCCACTTGTCGTCTTCTCCCTCAGTCAGTGCCCTCACTCCCGGGTCCGTATTTACCCTTTAATGGCTCCTTTGACGACAGATGAGCTCAGCTCCAGCAAATTCAGCTAAAAGCAAGAGTTCTTTTCAATGACAGTTATTAGCCGTATTCAGCAAGATCCCGTTCTCCTCGGGAATAGGAGCTGGCTGGGAAGGGAGAGCTCGCAGGGGGACTATTTTTGGTATTCTACAAATAAACGCCAGATGGCAGGGAGGGAAGTTAAGGGCCACGTCGAAATCCATCACGTGAGCATCCCGGCAGCTCGGTGCAACGGCTTTATCCTTCAATTTGGAGGTGGAATGTCCCACCTCGGCCAGCGAGAAAAGACAACCCTAATTCAGTCTCAACAGCCCTCTCCAGGGCAGCTACTGGAGAACGCCAGAAAGAGCAACACCATCGAGACATTTCTCATCCCCAGGCAAAGACCAAAGTCGGTGGCAGCACCGGGAGGAGCAGAGAGACTTCAGTTCCACGTGTGTCTGTCCCCACGTACCTGTCCCGGAGAGTGTTGGGACCCAGGTAGGGGAACTGGCTGTCCTTGAGTTTCCCTTTGATGAGCTGGTCGAGCGTTTCCTGCAGGAGAGGCTGGTGCTGCGTGTACACGTTCTCCACGCCCTGCAGCGCAAGAGAAGCTCGTTAGGAATTAACGCAGCGCGGCAGGAGGCGGAGAGAGAGAAGATCAGCAAAGGCACATCATCATCTGAGGGTTACAGCAAGCCTTAACCACCGACGTCCAGATTTACAGGGGCTTTTCAGCGACTAAATCCCATTGTCTTCCATGAGAATTACGGCCTAAAAGCCCAGAGCACTTACGATTAAATCTCTGAAGAGATTTAATGCAAGTCTTGCCCCATGACTGTTGACTAAACCCATCCTTATTTCATCTGCGGCGGATCCGTACCTTCAGTCCTTTGAGGAACTGTTTGGTGATGGCTACAGCGTCCTTGGGGCTGAAGAGGTCGCTGCCCCGGACCCGCTTCCCTCCGTACTCCACCACGGCAGACACCAGCTGTACGGAGAGAGGCAAAACCAGTCCCGTTAACCTGGGAAAGCAGCTTCCAGGCAGGTTTTGGTCTCGTTTGGCTCAGTGGAGGTACTGCAACGATGGCCACGGAGTCAGGGAGGTCGATCCCCAGCGGATAACGCAGCACAGGGGGAGGAAAGGGGAAGAGGAGAATTACTCCCCGTATCCAGCAAGTGAGTCATCCTGCTGGGACACCGCCTGCATGAGGAGAGAGCCTTTCATTGCCGTCGTCTGCTGCGGTGACAGCAGATCCTCCACACAACGTGACATCATCCCGCTCCTCCACCTCCTCTCCAGCTGCTCCCCACGTTTGCCAAGCGCTGCCACCCTCTCCCAGTCCCCAGGAGCCTCCAGCTCCTGCCTCCTCAGCAGGAGCTGGGGAAAAGGGATGGGGGGGAAGAGGAGAAGGAGAAAGGAAGGATGTCGGGGCCCGGTTTAGGTGCCACACACCCGTCCCAGACTCCTGGCGTGCCTGCCATCTCGGCTTTATTCAACCCTTCATAGTATCACTGATTCGAGAAATGGAAATTAAGGAATTAATTACGCCTTTGAAAATAACACCTGCAGGGCCCAGCCAAGCTCAGGCTTCTCTTCACAAGGTGTGCTGCACTTCAGCAAAAGAGCAGGCAAGCTCTACCCCAATTAACAACGATTTACTTGGGTCTCATTAGTCTGGAGAAGAGAAGGCTGAGGGGGGATCTGATCAACGCCTGGAAATACTTCAAGGGTGGGTGTCAGGAGGATGGGGCCAGGCTTTTTCCAGTGGTGCCCAGTGACAGGACAAGAGGGAACAGGCACAAACTGGGACAGGGGAAGTTCCATCTGAACATGAGGAGGAACTTCTTTGCTGTGAGGGTGGCAGAGCCCTGGAAGAGGCTGCCCAGAGAGGTGGTGGAGTCTCTGGAGACATCCCAAACCCCAGCTGGACACGTTCCTGTGGGACCTGCTCTGGGTGACCCTGCTCTAGCAGGGGGTGGGACGAGATGATCTCCAGAGGTCCCTTCCAACCACAAATCGTTCTGCGATCCTGTGATCTCCAGCCTCTCTAGACCCACACCAGCTCCCACTCCCACCTCTGTCCTTCAGGTGACCTGTCTGGAGTCTTCTCCTGAAACCCCCCCCCAGACCATCCTCTCCCCGAGCTGGGGCAAGACACGGGGAGCAAACCTTCAGGTGACATCCCTGGACGTCTGCACCAGGAGCCTCTGAAGGCCAAAAAAGCCGGGGCTGTTCCCAAAAGGAAGCCCTTGGTGGCAATTACTCCACCCGCTGGTTCGGGAGGAGCTGAATTCTTCACAAAACCACAGCAACGCTCCCACGGCCGAGCTAACGAGGACGAGCTAACGAGGATTACGTTCCCAGGATGGTACGCCTGGATTTGATCCTGGGTGATCTGCTCTGGGTGACCCTGCTTGGGCAGGTGGGACTGGGCGATCTCCAGAGGTCCCTTCCGACCCCTGTGATTTTTCCACCTCTGTGCTCTCCTGTCCCACTCGTTCATCCGGGAGAAGGAGAAATGCTGTCATTACCTTTCGGTACCTCTCCGAGACCCCCCTGGTCTTGAGATCGGCCACCAGCCCCGGCAAGCTGCTGCTGCTGTGCCGCTCGTAGTGCAGGGCGTAAAGCATCACCAGCCGGGCAGCGTCCAGCTCCGTCACCTTGGGGTTCTGCAGCAGGCGACGCACGTTCTGCGGCCAGACAGAGAGCGTTATTAGCGGAGAGGCCTTCAAAAGGACACGAAATCAGCCTAAAAATCAAACCCCGCCACCGCCTGGCAACAAAACCGCACGGGGGAGGAACACGAGAGAATTAAACTGTGTCATAAGCAGCAGAGACCGGTTTCTTCAGATTTATCGGAGGACAACGGAACGCGGGTGGCTCTGGGGTCTGTCCACGGAGCTGGGAATTCATAACCCAGTTCTGGTGTCCGTTCTTAACTCTCTTTTCTTTGGGGCGGAAGCATCGAAGTCTCAGACGACCTTTGGATGCGAGAAGCGGAGGAGCAAGAAGCAAAGGAGGAAAGGAATTCAGGCATGAAAAGGAAAAGCAAGATTACAGCGCTGGGGGTAAAGACAGAAATCTGGAGTTATTACTGCTAATATGAATTATGACTTTTTTTTTTTTACACGATACCATCATAAATACAACGGGTGTGTGCCCCAGGGAGGCTGCAGACCCTTTCCTGAATTAGGAATCAGCCCCTGTGAGCTCAAACGCCCGGGAGCCGAGGAGCTGCCAGTTCCACAGTCACAGAAACGGCAGTTCCAGGAGCGGGATGGATCCCGTTGGGATTTTTCCTGCTCCATAAGCGAACGTGACCTTCCCACCCTCCAAAAATCCCAGCGTATCTTCGCCAGGCTCTCCCAACCCTCCCCACACAGATAGGGGAGATGGAAACATTCAGCCAACGGCGCTGAGTCAGCACTATTTGCTGTCATTTGTTCAACCGGTAACAAAAATACGGGATAAAATCCTGCCTTTTGGGGAGGATCGACAGGATTTTGCTATCCCCCTCAGTCAGGGCAGGAATTCACCGGTGAGGGCAGGGATGGAGCCCCCTGGAGATGGGGGGGGGGGCAGTTTTGCCAGGTTTTTTGATCCCGTGCCGGCAGTGGGAAGGGTGTAAAACAGAAAAGCCATTGTCCTGCCGAGGAGATGGGACTCAAACCCTCCCATTCAGCTCCCGGGGCTCACGGACGATGTCAGGATTAATAAGAGACCCGGGGAAGAATAGCCAAAATGTACTGTACCGAGGGGCCCTGGGCCACCAGAGGAATTAACAATCGCTGAAGTTACATCAGCGGGAGAACAATTCCGCCTTTCTTTCGTCCGCTGGTTTATTCTTCATTGTTTCTGTGGCCTTGGCCCTTCGCTGCCACGAGGAAACTGCAAGAGGGAGCAGCCTGGGGCGGTGCAGCCCGAGAGAGACACCAGTTCCATGGTTTTGCCTCTATTTCCTGGCTGCTGCACGTCTCCCAGTCCGTCCCAGTTGCTGGAAATACAACGGAGCCCTTCAGGCATGCGGCTGCAAGTTTTTTTTTCTGCTTGAAAACCTGCAGGAATCCCTCGTTAGCGCAGGCTAAGACCTTAATTAGCACCGAGTAACCACCCTGCCTGTGTCCCTGCCCAGTTTCCAGCACGGACTCTCTTACCCGCAGAGCTGGGCATCACCAGAACTTCACATCATCCCTTTCTTCACCCAAACTGAGATAACTTCAGAAAAAGGAGGAGACCCGCGTTTTTCCGAACGGATCTCCCAACGCCAAGCGCCCCAATTTCAAGGCTAACGCTCTGTGCCGCATTAATATCAGAAATAACAGATCCCGGCACGCCGTGGGCTCAATATTCTCAATATCTGACTTTGAAATTGCAAATATTTGACTTTTAAACTGCAAAAAAGCTTGATCTAGAAACAATGGTGTAGCAGGAGAACCTCAGAGGCTGTTTCCAGCAAAGGCATTTTACGGCTCCCTGCCCACTGCAATACTTACTCATCTAAATTCCACCAAATACAAAGCTATCGAATCATTTCTATACGCTCAAAATCTTCAACTGATTCCCATCAGCTCGGGACCCGGCAGCGGATTACAGCGCTTGAAGAGTCTAATATTATCCCCCGGCCACCCACTTGGAGCAAGGGAATAACGAGAAGCAAAGAAAACACAGATTTTAAATCTGTTGGAGATGCTTCTCCTTATTTTCTAGTCAAACTGCTTCTCCGGCGTCGCGGAAAGGAGTCTGTTAAACGGAGCGACTGCTACTTCGGCTATAAAAAAAATGAAGGAATCGTGTTTTAATAGCGAGTCGCTGCTGGTTGAACTCTGCTATAATAGACTCACACTCAACAATACGGCTATTTTCTCTGAATTCAGCGCTATCGACGCCCTGTCAGATACTGGGTCAGGGCACGGAACCCAGCAGGCCAGCACGGGGTCAAACCTTCACCCTCCGCTCAGTAACAGACGTCTCCGTTCGGCCCTTCTCAGTCCTTTTTGCCAAAGAAATCTTTTATCTAAGCGGCTTTTCTGCTGGTTTTTATTTAAAAAAAGAAAAAAATAAAAAGCTAAAAGGCAGCACCTCGACGAATAGTCTGGTTTAGACAATTTCACGGGTTCCGTTTCTTCTCCTCCCCAGCAAATACCAGCAGCTTCTACACGGGGCTGGGGGTGGGGGGGGGCAGGGTTTTTTTTCCCCCCTGGTGCCTGCAAAGGCACTTTGCCAGAAGCCAACCGACTGCAGATAACGAAGGAACGTCGCATTGTGAAACGTAAAGGCAGAATCTGCAGAGATGCTTCTCCAGCCAGTTATTAACTATGATTCATCCCCATCTGAACTGGAGGGGGAGGAGAAGAGCCATTCTAACGTGGAACGTCCCAACCCTGCAGGAGATCTGCCTCCAGAATTCCCACCGACTCCCAGGATCAAACCATCCAGGTTCAGAGAGAGGATGGAGGTGAGGTTCTAAGCCCCGCGGTGGTACCTGGAGGGCGCTGGAATGGTCGTTCTGGCAGGCCAGCTCCTGCTCTACTTCAGAGACCTCCAGCAGGTTCCGCTCGCCAACCAGTCGGGAGAGCTCTCCCACCACCGTCACGTGCTTGGACACCGTCCCCGACATCTTCTTGAACTGCGGGTAATTCTCCACGAACGCCTACGAGGGGGAAACCAAAGCAACCGGCTCTTTGAAGTAAAAGCAAGAGATGGAAAGGGAATGTGTCCAACCCCTGCCATAAATTGTATAAATTCATTTCCATCAATCTAAGCGGGCTGATGGGGCTGATCGCCTCAATCCCAGGAGCCCACAGGATTTCTCCAATCACAAGGAAAATTTTGGGAAGGGACGTGCTTTTTCTTTACTCTTGAAATAAAGGGATACGGGGAAGTGTCTCCAAAGACGTCGCCAGGATTCTGTAGATGTTGAGAGCAGTGACTGAAGGGATGGCCTGTGCTCTGAGCTGCTGCCAAGAGACCCAGCTCTCTGTAAAGCCCACACAGCCCACGCTGGAGGAAGCAAAGTGCTTAAACCAGAGCTTACGGATTTAATTTAGGGCTTCGGGATTCCAGCAGGCTCTAAGCAGCAGCTTGGAGAGCGGGGAGAACAGGAACGCTTGGGAACCACCCCACAGCGGGGCAGAATGGGCTTACTGAAGAGTAATTACAGCTCTTGTAATGAACACAGGGGGAAAAGGAGGTTTCTGCTCCCCAAAACCAGTACGTCACTTAGATCTGAACTGCTGGTCCTGGTAGTGGACTGTCATAGAATGACAGGATGCTATGGGGGCGGAAGGGACCTCTGGAGATCACCCAGTCCCACCCCCTGCCAGAGCAGGGTCACCCAGAGCAGGTCCCACAGGAACGTGTCCCACAGGAACATGTCCAGGAGGGTTGGGAATGTCTCCAGAGAAGGAGACTCCACCACCTCTCTGGGCAGCCTCTTCCAGGGCTCTGCCACCCTCAAAATGAAGAAGTTCCTCCTCATGTTGAGATGGAACTTCTTATATTCAAGTTTGTGCCCGTTTCCTCTCATCCTGTCACTGGGCACCACTGAAATGAGACTGGCCCCATCCTCCTGACACCCACCCTTGAAGTATTTCTAGGCGTTGATCAGATCCCCCTCAGTCCAGACTCAAAAGCCCCAAGTCCCTCAGCCTTTCCTCATCAGAGAGATGCTCCAGGCCCCTCATCATCCTCGTAGCCCTTTGCTGGACCCTCTCCAGCAGTTCCCTGTCCTTCTGGAACTGGGGAGCCCAGAACTGGTCCCAGTGCTCCAGGTGGGGCCTCCCCAGGGCAGAGCAGAGGGGGAGGATGACCTCCCTCCACCTGCTGGTCACACTCTTCCTGATGCCCCCCAGGATGCCATTGGCCTCCTTGGCCACCAGGGCCCATTGCTGGCTCCTGGGCATCCTGTTGTCCACCAGGACTCCCAGGTCTTTCTCCTCAGAGCTGCTCTCCAGCAGGTCACCCCCAAGCTGTCCTGGTGCAGGGGGTTGTTCCTCCCCAGGTGCAGGACCCGACACTTGTCCTGGTTGAATTTCACCAGGTTCCTACTCCGTCAGGGTACAGACAGCAGGGATCTGCGCTGTCGGCAGTGGACGGGGTTTGAAAAGTCCAGTGGGTTACGCGTAGATTGTCCCTACCTTCATATCGGCGATGGATTCCAGCTTCTGCTGCTCCTTGGGCTTCCTCCTCTGGAAATCCTCCATCAGATTCTTGATGTTACTGCCGATCTCGGCAAAGTTCAGGTACATGTTCTGCAGGGAACAAGACGGGGATCTGAGAAAAAGCTCTTCTAACGCGAGCCTTGATGCCACTGGAAGAAGGTGGCACTCTGTGCCCGAAAGAGCCACGGCACGTCGTGTCCCTGAGGCCAGGCTTGAGCAAGAAGCTCTGCCATTGGTGCGGGGTTGGAAGAAAACTATAAAATAAGCACGTTATTTCATGTTAGAAGCTGTTTGTGTTACACACTGATTTCCACCGCTTGCATAAACTACACAGCACATCACCGCCCCATGCTCAAAGTCCCTTTGACGTGGCGAAACCAAGAATGGAACCGCATCCCCAAATTCTTCAGGAAGATCCCCCACACCCCCTCCCCGAGACACCTACGTTGGCGTAGAATTCGTCGTTCTCGGCGGACAGGACCACCTCCCGGAGGTCCTTGCTTATCCCCGGTACCCGGGAGAGGTCGATGCGGTTGTTGTTGATCCCCAGCAGCTCGTGAACCATGGCCTGGTACGTCCACTAACGAGGAGGGCGAGAGAGAGAAAGGCAAAGGATGACCTTAGTGAGGTAATTAATGGAAAATTAATGGATTTCAGGCTGAACTCAATGGAAGCCAGTTTAGGTGCCTCTGGGAACACACAGCGGATCCAAAGTGTGTATTTCTCCATTTTTTTCCAGAATGTTAGGATAAGAACATCCTATTTCTGTTATAACTAGACGGGCAGCCCGTGGCCAGAGCCGCTGTGCAAGCACAAAGGAAACGCACCCCATTCCAGGGGAACGCTCGCT
The DNA here is from genome assembly GCF_964106895.1 of Numenius arquata. Taxonomy (NCBI): domain Eukaryota; kingdom Metazoa; phylum Chordata; class Aves; order Charadriiformes; family Scolopacidae; genus Numenius; species Numenius arquata. Next base: position 671,308 of record NC_133602.1, on the reverse strand, counting down.
GTAGGAGCATTCAAAGGACACGACAACGAGCGACGGGGATTAATGTTGCCCTTCTGTTTAGCCCTGAGAGGGGACGTGTATTTTTGGTTTCAGAGGTTCCACGGGAAACCGTGGAATTTCCCACACGCTCCTTTGCTTCTCGGGCAGCAGCAGGAGCGTGTGTTTCTGCACATCGGGGAGTTACTATATTTAATATTAATCTAGAGAGAAAAGTGAAAGCCGCTCGGGGCACCGACGTGCCCCACACTCTGCTTACATTCAGCTGAATCTCTCTCCTGGATAGAAAATCTCCCCGTAGCGGAGAAGGGGGTTTCTGCCCATCACATCTCTCCAGTCCTACAAGTATCACCAGTAGCTCCCACAGCACCAGCGCTGGAGGAGCCGCAGCTCCAGCCCTTGCCCCGTCACCAGCCCGACCCCGTGTCTACGCTCCATGCCATCGAAACCAAAGGGGACAAAGAGATTCTGCAGCACGGCCAAGAGAAAAATAAATCACAGTAGCTACAGAGTAAATATCGTCCCCCATCAATAACCCAGAGGGAGAAACACACCATCGAGGTCACTCGATAACCATCAAACAGCCCCCATGGATAAACCCTTGGAGAGGACACGGCCAAGACATTCCAAATGGGAAGGTGTCCCCCAGGAGTGGAGGCGGCTGGTTTTCCGAGGGATTTCAAACAGAACGGGAGCAGGGGGGCAAGACTTTTAACCTTTTTTAAACCCTGCCCCGCCGGGGTGTGAGCTCCCACTCGCTGCCACTCCCCCCTCAGGGCTCCATGTGTGCCCAGAACTTGAATTCCTACCACAGCTCCTCGCCCGAGGGGATTCACCTGGTTGAGGAGCGGGGTGATGGCATCGTCCGACCGGTCCAGAATGAGAAGTAAAGGAGGAACCTCCGTGCGCCGAAAGTCAAACAGCTCGTACTCCTTGGTGATGACTTGCTGCGGAGAAAAGGGGAAAAAAAACCGACTTGTATCTGGAAAATGTTTCTTCTCAGTTTGGACACAGGTGGAGAAAGAGGGAGGAGTTGTGAGAGGACCAGCGCTGTTCAACATCTTTGTCGGTGACATGGACGGTGGGACAGAGTGCACCCTCAGCGAGTTTGCCAACGACACCAAGCTCGGTGGCGCGGTCGACACGCTGGAGGGAAGGGATGCCATCCAGAGGGACCTGGACAGGCTGGAGAGGTGGGCTCGTGCAAACCGCATGAAGTTCAACCAGGCCAAGTGCAGGGTCCTGCACCTGGGACGTGGCAATCCCAGGCACAACTCCAGGTTGGGCGGAGAATGGACTGGAGAGCAGCCCTGAGGAGAAGGACTTGGGGGTGTTGGTGGGTGAGAAGCTCAACATGAGCCGGCAACGTGCGCTGGCAGCCCAGAAAGCCAACCCCATCCTGGGCTGCATCAAGAGAAGTGTGGCCAGCAGGGCGAGGGGGGGGATTCTCCCCCTCTACTCTGCGCTCGTGAGACTCCACCTGGAGCATTGTGTCCAGCTTTGGAGTCCTCGACACAGGAAGGACATGGACCTGTTGGAACGGGGCCAGAGGAAGGCCATGAAGATGATCAATCAGAGGGATGGAGCACCTCCCCTATGGAGACAGGCTGAGAGAGCTGGGGTTGTTCAGCCTGGAGAAGAGAAGGCTCCGGGGAGACCTCACAGCAGCCTTCCAATATCTGAAGGGAGCTACAGGAGAGCCGGAGAGGGACTCTTTGTCAGGAGATGGAGTGACAGGACAAGGGGTAACGGTTTTAAATTGGAAGAGGGGAGATTTAGATTAGATATTAGGAGGAAATTCTTTCCTGTGAGGGTGTGAAGCACTGGAACAGGTTGCCCAGGGAAGCTGTGGCTGCCCCATCCCTGGAAGTGTTCAAGGCCAGGCTGGATGGGGCTTGGAGCAACCTGCTCTAGTGGAGGTGTCCCTGCCCAGGGCAGGGGGGTTGGAACTGGATGATCTTTAAGGTCCCTTCCAACTCTGACCATTCTGTGATTCTATGAGTTGGTGAAAATTAAGTGAAAATTAAGAAAATTAATGTGCTGCTCTCTTTGTGCACGCTCTCATGAAGAAATAACACTTCTCTCAAAAGGCACCTACTGGAATTTGTGACGTTCATAGAGAACATGGTTCTTTCCCTGCTCTGTGCTGGGAACAGTCAGAGACGAGGGATGTGACAACACCGTGACAACACAAATCGACTGGAAAAGGGGTCTTTCTCTCAACCGGATCGATATGTAAAAGAATTAAAGAAAATTTAAGTACGTTGCCGCACTTATTTCACGTGGTTGGGGGTTCTGGCCGTACCTTCACGCACTCAGCGAGCCGCTTGGCCGACTCGGAGGAGAGCTGGTACCGGATCATGGGGCATTTCTTCAGGGACAAGAGCAGAGCAGTCAGTCCTTGAGTGGTCCTGGCCAGCGCTGCCGGGTCCCAGCTCCGGCCCTGTGAGGAAAAGCTGCATCCAGGACGGCCCCGCCGTCCCCAAACTCCTTCTCACATCAAGCCTTATGTCCGAGCCTTCAAGTTTTATGGTAAAATACAGTTTGACCGGAGGAACAGGCGCACCAGAGGCCTCAATCCGGAGTCCCCAGCCTCCCTGCGGGGCAGCCCCCCGCCGCACCCAGCTTCTTGGGGCTACTGGTCTCCCCATTAACCACAACCCAAAGCCATCGACCATAACCCAAGCTTTTTTTTTTCTTTTTAATACCTGACAGCAGCCCAAGAGGTTGAGAGAAAAGACGTGGGGATTCACCGCAATGTAATCACCGTAGAACTCCTGGCAAGAAGCGAAAAGCAAAGAGTTAGGTCTCCTGCCAACCCTTCTTCAGCCTAAAAGAGTTCCCTGCTCCAGCACCGGCCACATTAAGGCTAAAATCCCAAGCAACGAGCACGCTCGGTGACTCCGCTCGTCTCTCCTTCCTCCAGGAGGAACCTCTGGAATCCCTACGCGCCCGCTGACAGCCCCACTGCCCGTTTGTCGCGGGTACTTCTCGAGTACGGAGCCCTCCATCAACACCACAAACCAGAAGGCGGAGCGGCTCTGAAAACCGGAGTGGAGGGAGAAACAGGGGACAGTCTTTCTTTCTCTTTTTTAAAATTTCCTTAAATCTATTTTTTTAAATTTATTTTTTAATCCCACGTGTACCTTCATTTTATCTTCCACCCCAGGCTGTTGCCCGGTGCCGCTTCACGCTCCTCAAAAACTACAGACCTCTCATGGCCACACCTCGTACCTTCGCTTTGCCGGTGGTTTCGGATGAGGGGATTTACTGAAAATATTCAAAAATTCACCTGAACTTCGGCCACAACTTCCTGTTCGTCAGCCTCAGCTAATGACTTGACGTCGCTCTTACTGATGACGTTACTGAAATCTGAAAGGAAACAAGAGCGAGAAGAACAGTCGGGCTCCGCGAGTGACAGGTAACAGGCAACGATGCCACGGAACAGGGCGATCGGGGTTTTTCCCCCCCGGGGCAGGAGCAGATCCCAACAGCCATTCCCAGATTACACCTGGAGTTATCACACAGAGGTTACTTCACACGGATGCTCCGAGCTAATTCCCCATCCGACTTTCTGCCCCTGGAGCCAACATCCAGTGGTTGACGCGACAACACGGAACGATCAGCGATGGATTCGACACCCCGTGGCCTCTCCTACCCCCTCCCTGGCCCAACGTCTCCCCAGTTAAGCACCACCGTGTAAATAAATCCCAATATTACATGGCTGGACACGGCGACAGTCACTCTGCCGAGCCCCTCGGCTCTGCGGCAGGTCACCCCCTTCCTGCGGAGCCGGGATGACATCTAGAGGCCACTCCGGCTCAATTCCCGGAGCCAAAGACAAAACCCGCTGGAGTTGTTCTGTTTAAGCTCCAAAAGCACCCAGTATTGTGTGGCGTGAGGAGGAGGTGACAAACACCCACCCAGTGTCTTTAGTCCAATGCTGGGATGGGAATTCTATCCCAAATTATTTACCTTCAAAAGCTGGGCCACTCTCTCCCCCTGCGCATCTGTTTTCCTTAAAAAAAAAAGGCACTTTACTCCCCACATCACCCTTTTTTCATGTTTTTGAAGCAACACGAAGCTTTAAACTCTCAAAAATTTTCAGGGATAAGCCATAGGGGAGAAATCCAGATTTACGGTGTCGCTTTATAACGATCTCTTAGGAGTTGCTTCCGTTTAACCACTTTCTCCGCTACGTACGTACCCTCTGCTAAAAGAATTTGGCGCCCAAAATAGCGTAAAAACTAAAATTCACACTTTCTGAGGATTTTAGTAAAGGCCTGTCAGTGGGGGCGGTGACAGCGTCTCACATCTATGTTTTCCACCGACCATCAGGGTCTCTGAGGGGTCAGAGCCACGGGGCAGAACGGGGGATGCACTTACAAATGAAATAGATGCTGTACTTCGGCCTCCGCAGCTCCTGAATGAGGAATTCCACGTTCTCCTGGACGAAAGCAGCCCCGGGGGGGGAAAGCAGGTTTGAAAAATGTTGATTAAGAAGGGTTTGGAGTGACCCGTGCCCCCTCACCATCCCCACCACGGTCCCTCATCCTGACCTAGAATCATGGAATCGCAGCCTTCTCTTCTCCAGGCTGAACCCCCCCAACTCTCTCAGCCCCCCCTCCCAGCAGAGGGGCTCCAGCCCTCCCAGCATCTCCGGGGCCTCCTCTGGCCCCGCTCCAACAGCTCCGTGTCCTTCTGCTGTTGGTGGCCCCAGAGCTGGAGGCAGCACTTGGGGTGGGGGGGTGTCTCCCCAGAGCGGAGCAGAGGGGCAGAATCCCCCCCCTCACCCTGCTGGGGATGCAGCCCAGGGGGCGGGGGGCTTGCTGGGCTGCCAGCGCACACGGTGCCAGCCCATGGCCACCTTTCCCCGCCCCCCCAAGCCCTTCTCCTTGGGGCTTCTCCCCATCCCTCCATCCCCATCCCGGGCTGGGACCGGGGGCTGCCCCCACCCAGGGGCAGGACCCTGCCCTTGGCCTCGCTGGACCCCATGAGGGTCACATGGGGCCACCTCTCCAGGTCCCTCTGATGCCACCCCGTCCCTCGGGGGTGTCACCTGGAACCCCACTGAGGGTCCTCTTGGTCCCACCATCGATGTCACTGATGAAGACATTGAACAGGTCCCAGTAGGGACCCCTGAGGGACACCACTCGTCACCGATCTCCATCTGGACATGGAGCCATTGACCATCACCCTCTGGACGCGACCACCCAACAACTCCTCACCCACCCCCCTGTATTCCCCACACCGCCCCCCCCGCCCCGGGCCCCCTCTCAGCCCTGCGGGTCCCTACCTTGGTGGGCCTCAGGAAGCAGATGGCCTTGAGGTGCTTCATGGCCTCCCTGTTGGGGGAGTCCAGGCGCTCGAAGAGGTACACCTCCTTCTGCAGGATCTCGGACTGGGTGTACACCATGCTCACCGCGCCGGTCTGCGGGCGGGAGGGAGGGAGGGGACGGCGCCCATCACCCCGCGGCCGGGCCTCGGGCCTGGGCCTCGGGCCTCGGACCCTGGGCCTCGGGCCCCGCCGGGCCTTCCTCTCCCCGCCGCCCCGACCCCGCCGCTCACCGTCTCCCGGTCCATCAGCAGGACCTTCATGCCCGGCCCGCTGTCCTCGATCATCTTGGACACGTACTGCTTGACGGCCAGCACCGCGTTCATCTTGGCTCCTCTCCTCTCAGCTTCACCCGGGCTCCCCCGCCGCCGTCGCCGCCTGGGAGTTGTAGTCCGCCGGGGGCGGGGCGGGCCGGGCGGGGCGCGGAGGTGGACTACAACTCCCATCGTGCCCCGCGGCGCGGCCCGGCGGCTCCGGGCTGAGGGTTCGCGTCCCGCCGGCGGCGAGGGGCGGAGGGAGGCGGTGGCCCCCGTGTGTCACCCCCCGGCGGAGGAGGGAGTCCCGGGGGACAGCGAGTTGCCCGTGAGCCAGCGAGGTGGCCTTGTAGCCAAAAAGGTCTGTGGTAGCCTGGGGTGTGTTAAGGAGAGCGTGGCCAGCAGGTGGAGCTGGTTCATCCTCCCTCTGCTCTGCCTGAGGAGGCCGCACGGAGCCATGGAATGGTTTGGGGTGGGAAGGGACCCTAAAAATCTCTAATTCCCTGGGCAGGGACACCTCCCACCAGCCCAGGTTGCTCCAAGCCCCCTCCAACCTGGCCTTGAACCCCTCCAGGGATGGGGCAGCCACAGCTTCTCTGGGCAACCTGGGCCAGGCTCTCACCACCCTCACAGCAAAGAACTTCTGCCCAATATCTAACCTAAATCTCTCCTTTTTCAGCTTAAAACCCTTCCCCCTCGTCCCATCGCTCCACTCCCTCATCAAGAGTCCCCCCCCAGCTTTCCTGGAGCCCCTTTAGGGACTGGAAGGGGCTCCAAGGTCTCCCCGGAGCCTTCTCTTCTCCAGGCTGAACCCCCCCAACTCTCCCAGCAGAGGTGGGGGGGGGGAGGCTCCAGCCCTTGGAAACCCCCGAATCTGGGGTGCGAAGGGACCTCAAGAATCATCTGTTCCAACCTTTCTTGGCCAACGCAGGCTCTAGGCGAGGTTTTGAAGTCCATGCCCTCCCCCAACCAGCCAGCTCGGCTTCCAAAAGCAAATAAAACTTGTCATTATTTATGTCTTTAAGTGTCCTGCAGCGGTAGCAGGGTTTTTGGGGGGCAGACGGAGGGAGGGGAGGGCTCTCCCCTGTTGCTGCTCCCCCCTCCCTGGCATCTCCCGTCTCCCAGGGGAGCGCCGCGGTCCCCCTTCGTGGGCTAACTGGTGTGACCGGAGCCGGCGTCTGTTTTTCTAACCTTTAAAAGAGCGGGTCTCTGTGCTCTTCTTATTCCCGAGGGTGACAATTTCGGCAAAAAACAAACACACAAAAAAAAAACCCCAAAAAAAAGGCTGTTATGTTCATGAAAAATGTAATAATTGAATGCGTGTGTTTTATCCAGGAACCGTATCAGCAGGTGCCGATGAGAAACGAAAGCTCCTTCGCGCGTCCTTTAAGCACCTTCTCTTCGTAAAAGCTGACGCAGGAACTCTCCCACGCTCCCGGCTCCTCTTCGGTTCTGCTCGATTTACGTTTAATAGACACGGAAACGCATTCCGGAAACGGGGACGCGGCTTAAAATTGTCGAATTTCATAGGGGAAAAAGAAGGATCAGAGCAAGAGGCTCGTCCGTGAAATCTTCACCTTTTTAGACAGCAGCCGGAGCTGTGAGTAATATTTATTAAAATGTTCTGGGAGGCGTTGGTGAGGTTTGTGTACGGAGATGAGGGGTGAAGTTTGTCCGTGCCGTGGTGTTAAGGATTGTCACGCTTTCCCTGCCTTCATTACGCTGAAAATAACTCATATTTTCTCTCCTTCCACGTCTTTTACCTTCCCGGGGAGTAAATGGGCTGCGATTCACGAATCCCAGTTACTGACACCCAATTGTAGTCGAGCGCCGAGGAATCTCCCGGTGAAGCCGGCGGAGAACGTTCGGCTTTTAAATAAATCAAATTTTCGATAAAGATGGATTTCTTTACAGCTTTTAAATAAATAAAATTTCTACAAAGAGGTTAAAGTGACAGCGGGCCAAGCTTCAGGCCAGGCTTCGTTTTGCCAAGGTGCCTCCTCTTTGTAAATAAAATAAAACCTTGCCGAAGGGAGAGCGATGCTTTGGCGTGGAACCAATAAAAGCAGGTGCCTGAGGGTCTTTTTCGCTACCCCTCGGCCTGGATGGAGAAAAAAATGCAGCTTTTTCTCCGAAAAATCCTTCCCTTTAGTCTGGGGGTGCAGAAGAACTCCTGGAGTTTGGATTTAATTGTAATTTGTGTGGTTTAGTGGTTCTAACACTGACCCTCCACGATATATACCCCAGGTAGAAACAGGTATCTCTCGGCTCGGCCGTCAGGTAACTGCTGCATTTCAGCCTTTATTGTAATTTAAGGAAAAAAAACATCCTTAACACTGAATCCCAGAATGCTATGGGGTCGGAAGGGACCTCTGGAGATCACCCAGTCCCACCTCCTGCCAGAGCAGGTCCACCCAGAGCAGGTCCCACAGGAACGTGTCCAGGTGGGGTTTGAATGTCTCCAGAGATGGAGACTCCACCACCTCTCTGGGCAGCCTCTTCCAGGGCTCTGCCACCCTCAAAGTAGAGAAGTTCCTCCTCATGTTCAGATGGAACCTCCCCTGTCCCAGTTTGTGCCCATTCCCTCTTGTCCCATCACTGGGCACCACTGGAAAAAGCCTGGCCCCATCCTCCTGACACCCACCTTGAAGTATTTCTAGGTGTTGATCAGATCCCCCCTCAGCCTTCTCTTCTCCAGACTCAAAAGCCCCAAGTCCCTCAGCCTTTCCTCATCAGAGAGATGCTCCAGGCCCCTCATCATCCTCGTAGCCCTTTCCTGGACTCTCTCCAGCAGTTCCCTGTCCGTCTGGAACTGGGGGGAGCCCAGAACTGGTCCCAGTGCTCCAGGTGGGGCCTCCCCAGGGCAGAGCAGAGGGGGAGGATGACCTCCCTCCACCTGCTGGTCACACTCTTCCTGATGCCCCCCCCAGGATGCCATTGGCCTCCTTGGCCACCAGGGCCCATTGCTGGCTCGTGGGCATCCTGTTGTCCACCAGGACTCCCAGGTCTTTCTCCTCAGAGCTGCTCTCCAGCAGGTCACCCCCAACCTGTCCTGGTGAAACAATGAGATTTTTTTTTGCCCCCCCCCCCCCTCGCATCTGCACACCCCCAAACCTCGCGGCAGCGGAAATACAGGCAGAGCCAGCAGAACGGTTGTTAACTCCATGAGATTCTACGGGTCTGGCATCAATTTCGTGTCGTAGTGGGGGAAGAGCGCGTGCTGGAAAGACTAAAAAAGGCAAAGTTACGGGGATTTTAAAATCCAAGAGGCTTAATCAGCCCGAAAGAAAGCCGACGGTTAAGGATGTACGAAGCTGATGCCCATTTTAATGTTCAGAACAACAACGTGGGGTTGGTTGGTTGTTGGTTTTTTTTTTCCCCTTTCCCAGATCCGGGGAAATCGATGCTTTGAGGACAGAAAATAGGAAGCTAAAAAACTCGGCATGTTTTCCATTTTTCTTGCGAGGGGTAGGCGGTTTGTGGCGTGAAATCCGCTCGGGGAATTACCCCCGGCATCAGTTTTAACCCCTTCGGTTTCTCTGTCCTCTCAGGCGGCTCCGCGGTCCTCCTTGTGTATTTGTGCTCCTTGCTATTTTTATGCTGGTTTTCCTCTTCCTCGGAATTGGGATATAAACCCCCAACCAGGAATAATATCTCCCCAAACGTGGGAGAAAAATCGCTTTTTGCTTATAAAACTGGCTGCTAATAAACGAGCTGGGGGGGGGGGATCAAAATTACTTCAATTTTTACCCAGTAAACTTTCTTATTTGGAGAATTATGGAAGCCTCCCGTTAGGAAAATGGGAATTTGGGCAGAAATCTGTCCGGAGGGGCCATTGCAGGCCCTCGTTGGGGAGAAACTGCCACCGAATGTGACATTTTGCAGAGTCAGGGACATAAATCAGCCCCAGCCAAAGGCGCCCAAAGGAAAGCGAAGTCCGTAAGAAAGCAGTGGAATAATTTGGACCCGTCTTTCTCGCCCATCCGGCTGGAAAATAGCAGTGAGTTTGGTAAAAAGAGCTTCCTCTTTTAGTTTGAGCAGCAAAAAATGATGTATAATTCCTTTTTCTCCCTAGGTAAGGGAAGAGAAGGAGGAGGATTCTCTTTCGTGGGGTTACGATGACGTGGAGCTGAGCTGGACTCGTGCGGCTCCGTGCTTTAGAAGGGCAGAGGGAGTTTCACCCGGGATTAATAAACCTTCCCAATTTTGGGTGACAAAGCCATGTCTTCATCGGCTTCGTCCCCGAGGCTCCTCCCGACACGTCCCGCATTTTGCTCTGTTTGCACAGATCGAGAGACTTTTTGGCTCCGCTCACTTGAGCGGCCCCGATTTCTGGGTAAGGGTGTCGGTATTTAAAGAAAAGAAAATAATCTGAGAGCGTTTTAATGAGATGAAACGTCCCGTAAAACCCAGAGGTTGGGTACGAGCTGCCGTGACATGAGAAATACCCAGAGGGAGGGAAGGAAGCCCCAGGGATGTTAATTGTAAACACGAGGGGAGTTTGTCCCATTCGTTTGTAGGGGCTCAGAAAGCGTCAGAAACGGGTAAAAACCAGGCTGTGTCCTCAAAATGGAGCAGAGGGAAACCAGTTACAAACCGGCCACTTCTCTCCTCCCTCTCACAACAACCCCAGGCGTCGGTAGAGGCTTGGGGAAGCGTGGCTGGAAAGCTTCCGGGCGGAAAAGGATGGACTTGGGGGTTCTAATGGAATATGAGCCGGCAGTGTGCCCAGGTGGCCAAGAGAGTTCAAAAGTCACTTAGATGTGGTGTTGGGGGATATGGTGTAGGGGAGAACTTTGTAGAGTAGGGTAGATGGTTGGACTCGATGATCCCAAGGGTCTTTTCCAAGCTGGATGATTCTATGACACCACGTTAAGCGGGAGCGTTGATCTGCATGAGGACAGGGAGGCTCTCCAGAGAGACCTGGATAGGTTGGATGGATGGGTCAACGTTAACGGGATGAGCTTCAACAAGACCAAGTGCCAGGTCCTGCCCTTGGGCCACACCAACCCCAGGCATCGCTCCAGGCTTGGGGAAGCGTGGCTGGAAAGCTGCCGGGCGGAAAAGGACGGACTTGGGGGTTCTAATGGAATATGAGCCGGCAGTGTGCCCAGGTGGCCACGAAAGCCAACGGCATCCTGGCTTGTGTTAGAAACAGCGTGACCAGCAGAAGTAGGGAGGCGATTGTGCCCCTGTACTCGGCACTGGTGGGGCCACACCTGGAGTATCGTGTCCAGTTTTGGGCACCTCAATCCAAGAGAGATATCGAGGTGCTGGAGCGGGTGCAGAGGAGGGCAACGAAGCTGGTGAAGGGCACGGAGAATAAATCGTACAAAGAAGGATTGAGGGAGCTGGGACTGTTTAGTTTGAGGAAGAGGAGGCTGAGGGGTGACCTCATCACTCTCTCCAACTACTTGAGAGGACACTGTAGAGAGGTTGGTGCTGGTCTCTTCTCACAAGCGAATAGCGATAGAACAAGAGGGAACGGCTTCAAGCTGCACCAGGGTGGGTTTAGACTGGACATTAGGAGGAAATTCTTCACAGGAAAAGTGATCAGACCCTGGAAGGGGCTGCCCAGGGAGGGGGTTGAGTCACCATCCTTGGATGAGTTCAAAAGTCGCTTAGATGTGGTGTTGGGGGATACGGTGTAGGGAAGAACTTTGTAGAGTAGGGGAGATGGTTGGACTCGATGATCCCAAGGGTCTTTTCCAACCTGGATGATTCTATGATTCTCTCGGGAAAAGCGGGGGGCTCCTGTGGCAGCTCCAAGGCGTGTAAAAAAAACACCTCCCTTTTTACCATCGCCCCTAAAACTAACTCTGTCTGTTGTTCAGCGCAAAGAATCGAAGCGGCTCGGTGGCCCAGGCAGGTTATTGTTAACCGCTGAAAGAGCGAGTATAACGAATAGACAATATAATAATATAATATAATTCTTCTTTATATGTAAAACCGTTGGATATTCTCTACATCCTAGAGCGACGCGTTTCCTACCTGGGATTTATAACGAAGCCGTTTGTGTCGTTTCAGGAGTCCGACCGGTGTCATTTAGTTTAAAAGAGATTTTTCACGCAGAGAAGTGGCTTTCGGAGTTAAAACGGGGGCGGGGAGGCCCGCGGGCTGCAGGTAACGCGCAATCTCGAGGTGATTATAATTCTATTTTTAGCCCGGCAGATAAAGAGGACGCCAAGGAAAGGGGCCAAACCCTTCGCTTCGCCGACGCCTCCCGGGTTTAACAAGGTGTTTCTTTCATCGGCGCTCTCCAAACTTCCCCTTTGAGCTGGGAGAAATGAAGGGAAAAGCGGAGCTTTTCAGCTTTTTGGGTCCATTCCGAGGTGTTTTCGTAAAACTGGTGGCCCGCGTAGGCCTCTGTTTTTTTTTTTTATTTTATTTTATTATTTAAACGACTCGGGTTCGAGTTGTAAAACGTTTGGTTTCATTTGTTCTGGTTTAGGAAAAAAAAAAAACAAAAAAAAACCCACCAAAAATAATACGAAAAGCATCGACACCCCACGTCGGTATTAATTCCATTATCAGTTTTTAATTAATGCGCTGGAATTTAAGCGGCTTGCAGCAGCTTAGGTTTAAATAACCAATTAAACATAAATAGCCCCGAGGTGCAATTTCTGGGGAAAACTACGGGAGATGGGTGGCATTTTAAAGGTGAATTTGATGGAGTTCGTGTTCCTGGAGCGCTCAGGCAGAGGGCGCCTGCGGAGCGGAGGAAGGGAACGGTGCATCCTCCTCCTCCTCCTCCTCCTCCTCCTCCCAGGGCACCGAAAAAAAAAACCCTGAGCAGGCAAAATTCCACGGACTTTAGGGGTTGGAGTCGTTCTATTTGGGGAGATGCTGCTGAGATGCAGCGACACCCCCAAAAACTCCGTGCCCTTGGCTGATACACGAGGGGCTCAGTGACCCCCGGGCTCGTCCTCGGCGTCTCCTGGGGGAATTTGGAGCCACCTCCTCTGCGCCACGCCAGGCGTACGGTCCAAGCTGCTTTTCATGGAATCATGGAATGGGTTGGGTTGGAAGGGACCTTAGAGACCACCCGGTTCCATCCAGGGACACCTCCCACCAGCCCAGGTTGCTCCAAGCCCCCTCCAACCTGGCCTTGAACCCCTCCAGGGATGGGGCAGCCACAGCTTCTCTGGGCAACCTGGGCCAGGCTCTCACCACCCTCAAAATAAAGAAGTTCTTCCCCAGATCTAACCTAAATCTCTCCTTTTTCAGCTTAAAACCCTTCCCCCTCGTCCCATCGCTCCCCTCCCTCATCAAGAGTCCCCCCCCAGCTTTCCTGGAGCCCCTTGAGGGGGGGGGCTCCAAGGTCTCCCTGGAGCCTTCTCTTCTCCAGGCTGAACCCCCCCAACTCTCTCAGCCCCCCCTCCCAGCAGAGGGGCTCCAGCCCTCGCAGCCGGGAGAGGGGATGAGCATCCTCCCTGCCCAGGAGGGGAAACTGAGGCAGGAGATCGTGGAATCATGGACAGTTTGGGTGGGAAGGGACCCTCAAATGCCATCTCAGCCATCCAGCAGCCAGGCTCAGGAGAACCAAAGGAGGCAAGGGGGTACCACACACCATTTTTCTTTTCCCCATCCTTAATATTAGAAACTCGGGAACAGGAACAACTTTTCTCCATCCATCCCTTCCCCATCCGATCTCCATCCATTTCAGCCACAGGGAAAGAACCGACAGGGATTATGTTCCTATTTAGGAAACTTCAAGACGCCATTAGAGCTTTTTTATTTGTTCGGACACTTTTGCAAATCCCATCTTTTGAGACCTCTTTCCCACCCCCCCACCCACCTTCCATCCCCGGTCCTTCCGCTTCTTCCCCCCCAAAATTCACACGGGTTTTTAAATTCATGCTTTTCCCAAGGAGACCTTGGCAGACGGGAAGAGCGGGCTCCCAGGCTGAAAGGAGGAGGACATCACCTAGTTTTACTGAAAATTAGGTAACGTTCCTCTTGGAGCCCACGTTCCAGCGGCCAGAAGAGGCTCCGGCCCCGTTAATCACGGGATTTGCTGCTATTCCGGGCGGGACGGAGCCGGTTGGGAGCTGCCCGGAGGAGCCGGCGCAGCCTCTATTTATAGGAGAATGGCTCGATGAATAAATCCCGCCTTTCACTTCCAATTAAGCAGCTCCCCTTTTTCTCCGCCGCGTAACCTGCCCCTTCGCTGTCTTTTAAGCGCTTAGATTAAAGCGGGGGTCGCAGTTTAAATTTCATTTCACCCTTCAAAAATACTCGGGGGGAGGCCGGGACGTTCTGCAGATCTTTAGACAAAAGATATGCCCCCCCCCCCCCCAAAGAAAGATATTTTTTCAGATGGTTCAGGATTTCTCTATAAAAAACCCCACTATTCCAGGCGCCTGATTTTATTTCTCCCATTCCAACCCACTCCCGCCTTGCTGAAGGAGTTGCTGGGGGCACTCGGGGCAAAAAATTCTATGCATAATCATTGCAAACTAAATTAAAAAAAAATAGGTATTTAATTGCATCCTGCAGTTTTCTGGCCTTGTTTGGATTTTAAATGATTTAGTGTCTGGAAAGTACTTACCATCTAATTATTTGGAAAAAAGGATGTCAAGGAGGATTATTTCTTTCTTTTTTTTTTTTTTTTCAACTAAATAAGCCTAGAATGTTGTCTCCTCCTTAAATCCATCTTTGCGATTGGCCTTACGGGAGCACAAATGCCTTTTTGTGCCTTTTGCCCGTTTTCCGTAGCGATAGGTTTGACCAAAGGAGTTAGGAATGGAAAGTAGAATGCCGAGAATTGTTTTGTTATTTTAATATTAACAGTCTCCCGTGCGAACTGTTGACGCAAATATACCTTTGAATCAATTCTTAAAGGAGGTTTGAAGGAGAAACCATGTCAAGCGTTGCCTTCTCCGGTCCCGGTGCCGTTAAAACTGCTCTTCCACCCTCCGGAGCCACCCCGTGGGGAAGGAAAATTGTGAAGATTTCCTCCAAATAAAAAATACAGGTGCTTTAAACGTCTTATCTGCCAGTAAAGGCTCAAGGGGACGTGGCCTCAGAGCTCCAGCTCCATCCGTGCTCCTCAAAAGCAGTGTTTTAACCGGAAAAAATACCACCGCGAGCGTGTCCCCGTCCACGTGCCTTTTGTGGCACAAAAGGGGCCAAATCAACCCCTGGCGTGAGCGAGTCCAGCTCCAAAAACGGGCCAAAAATGGAGCATTCCCTCCTATAAATCAACGTCCTCGATTCAGCAACGAAATCACCTTCCGGTCGCGTCGGCGAAAAGAGTGATAACCTTGGTTCCGGGAGAGAGGAAAACCCGGATCAGCGCCAGCAGGAGGGAAGCTGGAATTCACTGGAAGCTTGGAAAACAGAGGGGTTGCTTGGAAACGGGTGGTGCCTGGGTGGCTCCTGATGTTTGTTCTTCCTCCGGTTCGCGTTAATAGGAAATAATTCTCCTTACCCGCCTTCCCTCCCGCCTGCGAGAAAGTTCCCGGCGCTGCCTCAGCGTCCGGTTTCTGGTGGATTTGGCAAAATCCCGAGACCCTGGCAGCCCAGAAAGCCAACCCCATCCTGGGCTGCATCAAGAGAAGCGTGGCCAGCAGGGCGAGGGGGGGGATTCTCCCCCTCTACTCTGCGCTCGTGAGACCCCACCTGGAACATTGTGTCCAGCTTTGGAGTCCTCGACACGGGAAGGACGTGGAGCTGTTGGAACGGGGCCAGAGGAGGGCCATGAAGATGATCAGAGGGATGGAGCACCTCCCCTATGGAGACAGGCTGAGAGAGCTGGGGTTGTTCAGCCTGGAGAAGAGAAGGCTCCGGGGAGACCTCATAGCAGCCTTCCAATATCTGAAGGGAGCTCCAGGAGAGCCAGAGAGGGACTCTTGGTCAGGAGATGGAGTGACAGGACAAGGGGTAATGGTTTTAAATTGGAAGAGGGGAGATTTAGATTAGATATTAGGAGGAAATTCTTTCCTGTGAGGACGGTGAGGCACTGGAACAGGTTGCCCAGGGAAGCTGTGGCTGCCCCATCCCTGGAAGTGTTCAAGGCCAGGCTGGATGGGGCTTGGAGCAACCTGCTCTAGTGGAGGTGTCCCTGCCCAGGGCAGGGGGGTTGGAACTGGATGATCTTTAAGGTCCCTTCCAACTCTAACCATTCTATGATTCTATGATTCTATAAAAAAGAGAGGCTTTTGGCAAATCAAATCAGGTTTCGGATGAGTTTCCGTCTTCAAAGAGTTTTGGGCCCGGGAAGCCAAAAGTGAATTTATTTTCCTCTTACTTTGCTCGTCAGCTGGTGTTTAACCCTCTGCTCGGCCGACTCTCGCCCCCGAGCGGGCACGTCTTTTTTTTTCCTCCTCAATTCTCTCTCGTTAGTAAATACCAGGGAGTCCATTGAACTGCCTCGGGAACAATTCCTGCAGCTGTTGAGCTGCCCCACAGCAAGTCCTGGGGTTTCCGCTTGGCTTTGGGAAAACGAGCGCAACTTCGTTACGGGAAACGGGGGTTACTTCACCTCATTATTTTTTCGCAATCTTGTTGTGCTTCCCCTTTTAATAGTGAAGAGGGGAAAAAAAAAGACAAATAAACAAGCAAAGGTCCTTTTGGGTCCAGAACTTTATCCGCTGTCGTTTGGAAGCTGCGTATCCCTGTCAATTACGTTGAGTTAATTGGCCACTCCAGAAAGGGTTTTTTTTGGGGGGGGGAAAGTCAAGTGAGTTTTAAGGCAAGAAAAGCTCTTTTAGAACCCTGAGGCATTTAAAAGTCTTCTTCAGGCCGGAGCTGACCGGCGGAGAACAAGTTGAGCTAAAAAGACTCAACGTCTCCAATCCCGGTGCTTCCTCATCAGGTTTCTCTTCATTAATAAAATGATTTCGATTCCCAGGAGGATAGGGAAGCTCTACAGAGAGACTTGGATAGATTGGATCGTTGGGCCAACATCAACGGGATGAGTTTCAACAAGGGCAAGTGCCAGGTTCTGCGCTGGGGCCACAATAACCCCGAGCAGCGCTACAGGCTTGGGGAAATGGGGCTGGAAAGCTGCCTGGAAGAAAGAGACCTGGGGGTTCTAATGGACAAGCGGCTGAACGTGAGCCGGCAGTGTGCCCAGGTGGCCACGAAAGCCAACGGCATCCTGGCTTGTGTTAGAAACAGCGTGACCAGCAGAAGTAGGGAGGCGATTGTCCCCCTGTACTCGGCACTGGTGGGGCCACACCTGGAGTATCGTGTCCGGTTTTGGGCACCTCAATCCAAGAGAGATGTCGAGGTGCTGGAGCGGGTGCAGAGGAGGGCAACGAAGCTGGTGAAGGGCCCGGAAAACAAATCCTATGAAGAGCGGTTGAAGGAGCTGGGATTGTTTAGTTTGAGGAAGAGGAGGCTGAGGGGAGACCTCATCGCTCTCTCCAACTACTTGAGAGGACACTGTAGAGAGGTTGGTGCTGGTCTCTTCGCACAGGTAATTAATGACAGAACGAGAGGGAACGGCTTCAAGCTCCAACAGGGTGGGTTTAGACTGGACATTAGGAAAGATTTTTTCACAGAACAAGTGATCAGACCCTGGAAGGGGCTGCCCAGGGAGGGGGTTGAGTCGCCATCCCTGGATGTGTTTAAGAGCCGTTGAGATGTGGTGTTGGGGGATATGGTGCAGGGGAGAACTTTGTAGAGCAGGGTAGATGGTCAGACTCGATGATCCCAAGGGTGTCTTCCAACCTAGACGATTCTATGATTTGATTCTATTCTATGATTAATTTCTACACGACACCGGTCCGGGCCTCGTATCCCTCCCTGGGTGCCTCGGCGACGCTCGCCATCTGCTCCTCCGCCTTCATCCCGCTCTGCTCCAGCCCTTCATCCTCTTTATGGCGCTCTCCTCCCTCATCCCTCCGTGTGTGTGTGTGTGTCCCCCCTCCAACAAATCCAGGCGAGTCATGGCGCCCGCTCGGGACCACGCTTTAATCGTCCTTCCTCACCGGGATGTAAAAGCGCCCGTTAACGGGGCTGGGGTGTCCTCCCGTGGGTGCTGGGGAGGGGGGGGGGACACAACGGGGGACTTAATGCGTGCATCAGCGCTCCGGGTGTCGCCCCCCCCGTTACCTCGGGCTTTAATTCTGCCGGTGATGGCGCCCAGAGCTTCAAAAGAAAAAGGGAAAAAACTCCATTCTCAGCGCAGGAGCTGCTGAGAGGTTCCCAACCTGGAGTTTCTGAGAAAGATTTCATCCGAATGGGGAAAAATAAATAAATAAATAAATAAAATTAAAATCGACTCCATCACCAGCCCGTGGAGGTGAGGAAGGGGGGTGAAACCGGTGGAGCCGTCCCTGCTTTCTCCTCCTTCCCCGCCGCCGAGGAGGCTGCTCCTCTGCCGTCGCCCGGCCCAGGACGGAGGACGGTGCCGAAGGGGCCTCGTGGTTTGAGAAAAACCGTCACAATTTATCGTCGACGATTATTCCCTCGCCCCGTGACCCCTCCCCGGCCGGAAAGGGGAATCGGGGAAAACAGAAACCCGAGGGTTGAAATAGGAATAAATTTAATAGGATAAGACTGAATAATTAACACAAAAGAACCAGTATTGATCCCGATACCAATATAAAATAGATAAAAGGACTATACTCGGCCCCTTCTATCAGCAGGACGTGGGGTGATCCCGGAGACACCGAATCCCTTTTCCCTGCTCCCGAAAAGGTGTGGAAGGCGGAGCGGCCACGTCTGGGGGAGGCTCATCTGAAGGGATGCTGAGAACCTAAGGAAAAAAAAAATGGGGCTGAATTCGTAAAATCACTAACGCCAACAAAAAAACGGGCCCGGGGGGGAGCTGGGGAATGGCTGTGGGTCAGCCCGGGGGGGGCTGTGTCACGGGGGACGGCTGTCATTGTCACCGTCACCGTGCCCAGTGGTTTCGGATGGAAGGGCAGTACCGGCGTTACCAATGGCGGGCGCGGAGGGAAATTAGTTACCAGATCCATTTCTCCCAGCCCTGGGAATGGTTTAAACTAGAACCAACAGGAAAAAAAATATTTTAAAAGGTGAGATTTTACTGTTCTTTCCCACCGCCGACCCCCTGCAGTCACCCCCGGCTGAGGGAAGCAGCACGGGAGGAGGACGCCACGGACACCGCGTGCCACGCCGTGGCCATCCATCAGGGAAACCGGGGGGCACCGGGAAAGATCTCTCCTTTGAACAAACACTGCAACGGGGGGCAAAGGCGGAGGGGGGGGATAGGGGGTGGAGGGGGGGGATGGAAAAAAAAGCCTCCGGGAAGACCGGGACTCCACAGCACAGACCGTTCTTTCTTCGCTGGACTTTTCTCTGCCCCTGACACGATAAACAATCCTTTTGTGCGAGAGATAAACAAGGGGAGGTGGCTGGCGGGGAACAAAGGCTGCGATTCAGCGGCGGGATCAGCTGAACCCTCCGCATGACGGGCCCCGCGCTCGCCGGCGTGTTGGCCACCGGCCGCCACCGGCCCGGCAGCCCCCCAACAGCCACCGCCACCACCCCCACGGCGCCCTTTCCCCACCTTTCCTCGAGGGAAACGCCTTTGTGCTGCCAAAAAGCCGAGTGGGAGACGGGCCAGGGCGGCAAATACACCCAAAGCATGGTTGCCCACCCTGGATGTCACCCGGGAAGAGCTGGTGGCATCGCGAGTCGCCCCACACCGGCCACCGAAAGCCCAAGGTTTGACTCGGGGAGCAACGAAGCCAGCGGCACATTCCCCGCGTTCCTCGCCCACGGCGGGGGGAATGCCGGGCACTCGGCCCCACCGTCCCGCCGAGCCCCGGTGCCAGTCGGCCCACTCGCCATTGTCCCCCCTGCGCCCGCCGTGGGGCTATGGGGGGCACGGCGGGGCCACTCCGCCCTTCAGCTTTCCCTGCCCGGGAAAGCCATTCCCAGTGGGAACCGGCCTCGGGGGACACGGAACCTTCCCCTCGGCCTGCTGGAATCTGGGGGGGGGGGACACCCCCCTGGGGTTACCGGCCCAACACAGGCCCCACAAAGGCCCCCGCTGGGGATGCAGATCCCACACAGACAATACACGCCCCATGTAAGCCCCACACAGGGGCTCAGGCCCCACAGTGGGGTTACGGGCCCCATGGAGGCCCCACGTTTGGGGTTTCAGGACCCATGAAGGGGTTCAGGCCCCACACAGGCCCCACAGGGGGGGTTCAGACCCCATAAAGGGGTTCAAGCCCCGTGAAGGGGTTCACGCCCCACACAGGCCCCATGAAGGGGGTCAAGCCCCGCTCAGGCCCCACAGGGGGAGTTCAGGCCCGATGAAGGGCTTGAGGCCCCGCTCAGGCCCCACAGTGGAGGTTCAGGCCCCATGAAGGGCTTCAGGCCCCACACAGGCCCCATGAAGGGGGTCAAGCCCCGCTCAGGCCCCACAGGGGGGCTCCAGGTCCCGCTCAGGCCCCACAGGGGGCGTTCAGGCCCCGTGAAAGGCTTCAGGCCCCACAGTGGAGGTTCAGGGCCCATGAAGGGGTCCAGGCCCCATGAAGGGCTTCAGGCCCCACACAGGCCCCACAGTGGAGGTTCAGGCCCCGTGAAGGGGTTCAGGCCCCACACAGGCCCCACAGTGGAGGTTCAGCCCCGTGAAGGGCTTCAGGCCCCACACAGGCCCCACAGTGGAGGTTCAGCCCCGTGAAGGGGTTCAGGCCCCACGCCGAGCCGAGGCCCCGCGGGGCGGATCCGCTCCCCCCGCCCTCCCCCAGGGGGCGCTCTCCCTCTCCCCGCTCCCCCCCCTTCCCCCCTCCCTCCTCCGTCCCCCGCGCAGGCGCCGTGGCGCCGCCGGGCGAAGGGGCGTGGCCGCCGGGGGCCGCCGCCATTGGCTGAGCCGGGGCGGGGCGGGGCCGCCGCGTGCGCCCGCCAAAGCGTTCCGGGCGGGAACGGGGGCGGAACGGCGGAACGGGCGGCGGCGGCCCCGCTCCCCCCCCCCCTCCCGCCCCGGACCCCCCCCCTTCCCCCCCCCCCCGTCACCCCGCGGCCCGGCCCCTCCGGGAGCGCGGCCTCGGCCGGCCCCGCAGCGCCATGGAGCCGCTCGCAGGTAACGGCGGCCGCCCGGGATCCGTCGGGAAAGTTTCCAGCGGGGGCCGGGCCTCAGGGGCGGCGGCGGGTCACGGTGTCGCCTCAGGGGGGCTCCCGGTTGGGCCGCGGGAGTGTGGGGGGTTTGTGTGTGTGTGTGTGTGCGGGGGGGGGTCCCGGTGCAGGCCCGGGGGCGGCCCGGCTGCTCTTTCCCCCCCCCTCCCGCCCCGTCGCCGCCGCCGTTCCCCCTCGTCCCGCTCCGGTGAGGGGGCCCTCGGGCAGCGGCTCCGGCGCCCCGGGGCGGGGGGGGGAGATGGGGGGGGGGGGTGTGTCGACGGTTCTGGCGCCGTTCGGAGGGACCGGGACGGGCCTCGGGGCCCGGGGAGGGGACGGGACGACGTCCCGGTTGGTCGGTCAGGCACCGGGCGTGAGCCCGACCCGGGGGCAGCGGGGCGTTAAAACCTTCTCCCTCCCGGTGAATTTAATTTTGGGCCCAAATATCCCCAAAGTCCCGTCCCGTCCCATCCCCACTCCCCGTTTGGGGACTTTTTTGTCCCTTCCCTGCGGCCCGGGGAGGATTTGCCGTTCTCAGCCCCCGGGGGAACCCGGTCCCGGGGGTGGTTCCCAACCCAACGGGAGCCAACTTGGCTTCCCCGGTGGGAACCCGTTGCCTTTTCCCCGTTTAACGGGGCCGGTGGCGGCGTCAGGCTCGGTCACGGGCAGCGTGCAAACAACTCCCGGAGTTTAATCCCGATTTTCGTCTCGGGAGGAAAGGGAGTTTCTCCCTCCGGTTAATTACAGGTTGCCGCTGACTCCGTACGCTTCCCGTGTGGGCGCGGAGGCGACGGTGACTCACCGGCCCCCGACAACCCCGGGCCGAAGGGAGACGTCTGGGCAGCTGACGCAAGGAACGCGGTAACGGGACGGATCCTCCCTGGCGACGGCGGCGGCGGCTCCCGGTGACACCGAGGAGAGCGGGGCTGGGCCCCCACTACTTACCCATCTGTAAAATGGGCGCACGCGGCGCCGCGTAGGTGATTATCGGTTACGTGGGGCGTTTGCCGGCGACGATGCGCTCCGGGCTCGCAGGAGGATGATCTTTTTTTGACGTTGAATGGCAGGGTAATAAAGGTGGTGTTGGCGGGGGGGGGGGGGTAAGTGGCATAGAATTCGAATTCCAGAGTTTTAGGGCTGGAATTCTTCCCCTGGAATCGCTGACGGCCTCAGATTCCCTCCTTCGGCGAGGCGAGGACCGACGGCAGTCGCTCCCCGTCCCAACGCCGCCCCGGGGTTTGGCTCTGGGTTCCTTTTTATTTTTGCCGCGTCTCCCCGGAGCTGGGCTCTTCCCGACCCTCTTCCCCGCGCCGCAGAGAGCTCGAAAAACCACCCAAAATAAAATATTCCTGGTATCGCGGAGGAGCCGCCCCCTCTCGGGCTTTAAAGCCTCGTGGCGGCTTTTTCTGTGGCTCTCGGTAAGTGTTTAAAATTAAAAAAGGAAAAAAAAAAAAAGAAAAAGCCCGGTGGGGCTGATCTGAAGCCGTGGATTAATGGTTTCGGTGGCACAAAAGCTGCCGTTTAAAGTCGGCGCGGAAGGAAAATGAAGAGGCGCCGCGGTGGCATCGCGGGCACCGAGCTCCGTTCCGCCGGTGGCCTTAAAAAAAACAAAAAAACCCCCAAAAAAACAACACCCTCTGTCCAGGAAATACATATTTTTATTTTTTTTTTTCCATGGAGAACACCCCCCCCTCGTATCCGCGGGGCTGTTTGGCGGCGGCGTGTGTCTGCGCTGGGTCGTTTTGGGGGGGAAAAAGTGATATTTAACCACTTGACTCTTAAGTTTATAGAGGGGAGGCGGCGGCAGGTCCCGAATTTTCTGTGTGGCGGGGACGTCTGTGGGGAGCTAGGAAGGACCCGGGGTCTTTCTAGTGCCTTAATTTCGGTCGGTTTAGGATTTTTGATGTGAATTTACCGTGTCCGTGCCACCGGGGGGGGGGATGCTCTCCCTCAGCCCCACCGGTGCTTTGCTTAAACTCTCCGCTCCTCACTTTAAATGACATAAACCCAAGATTTTTCTGGGTGAGAGAACTACGGGGGGGGGAAAGGGTGATTAATAGGGTGCTGGTAACGAGCATGTGTGTGTCCCTCCCCCGGGAGGGCTCTCCCAAAGCCCGGCTTTGGGCTGGAAGGGGCAGCAGCCGGGTTGAAGCGGACGAATGTGGCTCCGACTGAATTTCCTCCGGAGGCAACCGCGGAGAAAATGGTGTTTATTTTCGGCGCGTGCCTCGGAGTTGGCTAAACCGGGACGAGAGCCGCGTCCTCATATAATTAGTGTCATTCCCGGGAGTGTAACCCGGCTCCTGGGAGCACTCGTGGGGCCGTTTAATGGCTTTATGGAGCCACGGCGTTAAAAAAAGGGGAAAAAAAGAAAAAAAAAAAGGAAGATTTTTATGAAACTCGGCTTTGTGCAATAATTTCTTCACCTTCTGTCCTCGCCGCCGCCGCCCCTCGCGGTGAATGTGGCCCGTGTTTGTGTCCTAGTGTCCCAGCCCTTAATTCCGCCCAAATTGGCCCAAATTTCACCCCCCCGGGTGCTGCCAGGGTCGGAATCTCCCCCGGATCGCGGCATTTCCCGTGGGCATCTTCCGAGAGGCGGGGGGGGGGGGAAACTGATGGAGATGGAAGAGAAGGCGCCGTGAAAATGAGACACAGCTCAATCGTCGTCTTTGTTAATTATCGCACCCTAAAACGCGGCGCTTTTTTAACCCACGTGGCTTTTGGAGCCGGTTATTTCACCCGAAGGAACTTTTTTCCGAGCGGAAAGTCGGGGTTTGTAATTAATCCTCGAAAGAGGAACTGATAAATGGGAGCGAGGATGGTGCGGGCAGAGCCTCTGGGGCTTCACCAAGCTGCTGCCTTTGCCTTGGAGACATTTTATTTTATTTTATTTTATTTTATTTTATTTTATTTTATTTTATTTTATTTTATTTTATTTTATTTTATTTTATTTTATTTTATTTTATTTTATTTTATTTTATTTTATTTTATTTTATTTTATTTTATTTTATTTTATTTTATTTTATTTTATTTTATTTTATTTTCTGGCTTTTCGAAAGGTTCGGAGGCTTCGTTCCCGGGCCATGAGTTTTAGAAGAATCCGGGTGCCGAAATCCTCGGGGAGCAATTTCGGAGCGAAAGGGACGCAGGTGGAAAAGAGCCCTGGAAAAGAAGGCGAAGTTTTGATTTAAAAGCACTTGAGTGTCTGAAAACGGGCACTTGTTTGATAAACTTTCACCGCGGCTCTTGCCCAACGGCTGCTTTTTGCTCCGACTCTTGAGCAACGGGGTGGTGGTGTGTTGTTCTTTTTTTAAAAAAAAAAAAAAAAAAAGGCCTTTTTTTTCCTGCTGGGAAGGCTCCGCTTGTCCCGGGATGGTGCCAGGGCTCGGCGGGAGGCTCCGGTGGCTCTCGCAGGATTTCACTGAATTTCACTGAATTTTTTTTTAGAGTTGGAAGGGACCGTATAGATCATCTAGTCCGACTCCCTGCCGAAGCAGGATTGCTTAGAGAATGCTACTCAGGGCTGCATCCAGGCGGGGCTGGAAGATCTCCGGAGAAGGGGACTCCACACCCTCCCCGGGCAGCCTCTTCCAGGGCTCTGGCACCCTCACCGGGAAGAGGTTCCTCCTCACATTGAGATGGAACTTCCCATGTTCCAGCTTGTGCCCGTTGCCCCTCGTCCTGTCACCGGGAACCACTGAGAAGAGTCCGGCTCCATCCTCCTCCAACCCACCCTTTAGATGTTCAATAAGGTCTCCCCTCAGCCTTCTCTTCTCCAGGCTGAGTCATCCCAGCTCTCTCAGCCTTTCCTCATCGGGGAGATGCTCCAACCCCTCCATCATCTTCGTTGCCCCACGCTGGACTCTCTCCAGTAGTTCCCTGTCTCTCTTGAACTGGGGAGCCCAGAACTGGACGCAGTATTCCAGTCGTGGCCTCACCAGTGCAGAGCAGAGGGGGAGAATGACCTCCCTCCACCTACTGGCCACACTCTTCCCTACGCAGCCCAGGATTCCGTTGGCCTTCCTGGCCACAAGAGCACACTGCTTGCTCGTTGTCATTTTGCTGGCTACCAGGACCCCCAGATCTTTCTCTTTGGAGCTTGGCTCCAGCAGGTCCACCCCTAACCTGTATCGGTGCCTGACATTCTTCTTCCCCAGGTGCAGGACCCTACACTTTTCCCTGTTGAACCTCATGAGGTTCTTCCTTGCCCAGCTCTCCAGCCTGTCCGGGTCTCGCTGGATGGGGGCGTCAGCCACCCCTCCCAGTTTGGTACCATCAGGGAGCTGGCTGAGGATACACTCGGTCCCCTCACCCAGGTCACCAACGAATATGTTGAACAGGACTGGACCGAGTATTGACAGGATGAGGGGTTTATAAATATTCCCATTTTTTGGGGGGGCCTGGCTTCCTTTTTGCATCCCCGGCGGCCCTTTCCTCAGGCTGGAGGAGCTCGTGGAAGCTTCATTTTCTCCCGGAACAGCTGTTTCTGTTGGGTTTTGGGTTTGGTGATGTTCTGCCACCTTGATTTTTTTTTGACTGCCCGGTCCCTATCGTAGGGCACTTCCTCGGAGCTTAATGAAGGTTTGGGGTCAGGTTTGGGGCTAATTCTGCTCGGTTTGGGCCATCCTGGCCTCTGTCAGGTAACGTCAGGGGTCAGGGGACGGAGGAGAAAGCGAGGAACCCCCCTCGGGGACCTTCTCATCCCGTTGGTTGAAGCCGAGGAGCTGATTTTGCCGGTGGCTGTTTGTTCCCGCTGCTAATCGCCGATTCTTTTCCGGGTTGGAAAACCCAAGGTTTAGGAGATGGATGGGTTTCGCTCGTGGGAGCATCCTCCACGTGGAGCTTTGTCCCTTCACCTGATGGTGGGGAAGCCAAAAGCTTCTGGATCTCTTGGGGTTCGGCATCTCCCGCCTTGGCTCTCGTTTGGGGGTACCCCGGGGGTCCAGCTCAAGGGTGTCCCCCACCACCACCACCAATTTGTGTGTGTGTCACCCCCCACCTCCTCCCGGGAGGCTGGGATGTGCCCGGCCAAGGTCAGATGCCGGCTCCGGGATCGGAGCCCTGGCGCGGGTCCCTGCCCTCGTCACACAGTCCCGGGGCGACTCCGGGGGGGAGAGAGGGAGAGAGGGAGACAGTGGGAGTTTTACGCTCCTAAAATATTCCTGGAAATACCTTTTTAGAGCCATCGAAGGCTGCGGGAGTTCCACATCCTCTTTAATGCTGACTTTTGAGGTTAGCCCTTCAAAATAGATTTTTTTTTTTTTTTTTAATTATTATTTCTTCTTTTTCTGACGTACCCCTTCTCAACATGATTGAAAACTTAATTTTTAGATTTTTTTTTTTTTTATTTTTTTTTTTAATTCTGTTATGGAATTATGATCCTGGAGCTACTGGTCCATCTTCCCTGCTCTGTGGATTTTACTCCTTTCTGGTAAAATATTTATTTAGTTAAATGCGGTTGGTGATTATTATTATTTTTTTTTCCCTATTGTGCCCTGGAAGACCCCGGTGATGAAGCCGAGATGCGCTTAATTATTTTACCTCCCTTCCTTTTTATTTCTGCCCCTCGGTCTCTTTTGATTTGCCGGGGGGAGGTGTGATGGGAAGCAGCTCCTGCCGTCGGGGGGGACCGGGATGCTCTGTGCCTCCTCCTCCAGGAGTTTGTACTCTTCTATATATCCCTCAGTGACCTGGGTGAAGGGATGGAATGTCCCCTCAGCAAGTTTGCTGGTGACACCAAACTGGGAGGAGGGGGGGGTGACACCCCAGAAGGCTGTGCCGCCATCCGGAGAGACCTGGACAGGCTGGAGAGTTGGGCAGAGGAACCTGATGAAGTTGAACCAAGACAAGTGTCGGGTCCTGCACCCGGGGAGGAACAACCCCCCGCACCAGGACAGGTTGGGGGTGACCTCCTGGAGAGGAGCTCTGAGGAGAAAGACCTGGGAGTCCTGGTGGACAACAGGATGCCCAGGAGCCAGCAATGGGCCCTGGTGGCCAAGGAGGCCAATGGCATCCTGGGGGGCATCAGGAAGAGTGTGACCAGCAGGTGGAGGGAGGTCATCCTCCCCCTCTGCTCTGCCCTGGGGAGGCCCCACCTGGAGCACTGGGACCAGTTCTGGGCTCCCCAGTTCCAGACGGACAGGGAACTGCTGGAGAGGGTCCAGCAAAGGGCTACGAGGATGATGAGGGGCCTGGAGCATCTCTCTGATGAGGAAAGGCTGAGGGACTTGGGGCTTTTGAGTCTGGAGAAGAGAAGGCTGAGGGGGGATCTGATCAACACCTGGAAATACTTCAAGGGTGGGTGTCAGGAGGATGGGGCCAGGCTTTTTCCAGTGGTGCCCAGTGACAGGACAAGAGGGAACGGGCACAAACTGGGACAGGGGAAGTTCCGTCTCAACGTGAGGAGGAACTTCTTTGCTGTGAGGGTGGCAGAGCCCTGGAAGAGGCTGCCCAGAGAGGTGGTGGAGTCTCTGGAGACATTCCCAACCCTCCTGGACCCGTTCCTGTGGGACCTGCTCTGGTGACCCTGGAGTCAGGGTGTGGGACTGGGTGATCTCCAGAGGTCCCTTCCAACCCCCTTTTCATTCTGTACCAAAACCCGGCGAATAATTCCGTGTTTTCTTATCCCGGAGCGAGGAAGCTGTGAGTCGCTTTGGTTCTGCCTACTTTTTTTTTTCTCATTTTATTCTCATTTTAGATGGACCAACTGCTTTAATTTTTGTTATTTTTTGGACTGGGGTAGGGGTTAACCAAACCTGGCTTTTCTCACGCCCGTCGTTCCCTCCTCCTTTTCCTCCTTCTCTTCCTCCTCCTCCCAGGGGGTGCGTCCTTGGAGTGCCCTGGGGGTGCACAGCTTTCCCCCCCCCCCCCCCCTCTTGCCCTGGGTGCGGTGACCAAGCAAGAAAATACTGTTTGTGGAAAGGATCAGGCTTATTATAGTCCAGGGTGAGGTGTGTGACTCACGGCTCGCTCTAATCTCCCGCTGCCTGGCTCCTTCGGAATCGCCGCCCCGGTGCCGGGGGGGGGGGATGGGGGGGGGTGGGAAGAGCACGTTGATTAATTGCTAATAATCCCTGGAGAAGCCTCCGGGGAAGGTAATAAACCCCTGTGTGTCACCCGTGGGTGGGCACCCGTCGGGCCGCGTTGCTGGTGTCTCCTCAGGCGTTTAAAACCACCGTTGGCAGGAATTTATCGATTTATTGTGTCTATTAATTGATTTCTGCCACTCCCCCCCCTCTTCCCCCCCCATAGTCTCATCCCGGTCCAGCTTTCGTTGTGTTCTTCGTTGGCAAACGAACCCCGGCACTGTGAGGTCGGCAGGCTCAAATCTTAAAGAAAAAAAAAAAAAGTGATTTTGGGGTTTTTTTTTTAGGAATTTGGCTGGGAAACGCACCTTCCCAGCCCAAAATCCGCTTAAAATGAGAATATCCGCCCTGCGCCGGGGGTATTTACATCCCCCTGGAGATGGGAGTCCTCTCGGGCGGCTGCTGCCCTTCACCAGGTTGACTCCCAGACTGGAGTTTAAAACCCGGAGGGGCTGCACGTGGGCTTGTGAGGGGGAAAGGAAACGTTTCCCTTGGGTTGAAAAAACCCTAAATTTGCCCAATCTAGGTCCAGCACCTGCGTCCCGCTGGAGGGGGGCACCTGCGGCCGGAGCTGCTTTTAGTCCCGCGTTGAGATGCTCTTAAAACACCTCCGAGAGCCGGGGGGTGTGTGTGTGTGTGTGTGTGTGTGTCTCGGTGCATCTCTCACCAGGCAGCTTTTACCGACTTTTCTTTCTTTTTTTTTTTTTTTTTTCTCTTCAACCTCCTTTTGTGCCAGAAGCGGAGATTTCGGGCGACGTTTCACTGAATTTCACTGAATTTTTTTTTTAGAGTTGGAAGGGACCGTATAGATCATCTAGTCCGACTCCCTGCCGAAGCAGGATTGCTTAGAGAATGCTACTCAGGGCTGCATCCAGGTGGGTCTGGAAGATCTCCGGAGAAGGGGACTCCGCACCCTTCCCGGGCAGCCTCTTCCAGGGCTCTGGCACCCTCACCCTGAAGAAATTCTTTCTCATATTCGAGTGGAACTTCCCATGTTCAACTTGTGCCCGTTGCCCCTCGTCCTGTCACTGGGAACCACTGAGAAGAGTCCGGCTCCATCCTCCTTCAACCCACCCTTCAGATACTTGGAAGCATTGATAAGGTCTCCCCTCAGCCTTCTCTTCTCCAGGCTGAAGAGTCCCAGCTCTCTCAGCCTTTCCTCATCAGGGAGATGCTCCAACCCCTCCATCATCTTCGTTGCCCCACGCTGGACTCTCTCCAGTAGTTCCCTGTCTCTCTTGAACTGGGGAGCCCAGAACTGGACGCAGTATTCCAGTTGTGGCCTCACCAGTGCGGAGCAGAGGGGGAGAATGACCTCCCTCCACCTACTGGCCACACTCTTCCCTACGCAGCCCAGGATTCCGTTGGCCTTCCTGGCCACAAGAGCACACTGCTTGCTCGTTGTCATTTTGCTGGCTACCAGGACCCCCAGATCTTTCTCTTCGGAGCTTGTCTCCAGCAGGTCCACCCCTAACCTGTATCGGTGCCTGACATTCTTCTTGCCCAGGTGCAGGACCCTACACTTTTCCCTGTTGAACCTCATGAGGTTCTTCCTTGCCCAGCTCTCCAGCCTGTCCGGGTCTCGCTGGAGTTGCGGGTTTTGATAAGACGGGCTTTCGGGATGCAGGGTCCTCTGGCCGCAGAAGGATGAAAGCTCCTAAATACTGGGATTCCGGGAAGCTCTTCCCGGGGGTGTTGGGCCCAAGGTTGTAAATTCACATTTTTCTGGCCTTTTCTCCCCATATTTACACCCGGGTGATAGAGGAGCCGGGGGGGGCTGCAGTGCCAAGCACAGACACGGGGGGAGTTTGGGAGAAGAAGCAGAGCTCCGTAGGTGACCGGGAGGGTTAATCCGGTGGGAAGCTTCCTATTTTTTATATATATATATATTTTTTTTTTTTTTTTTTTAATCAAAAGAAGCTTTTTTCCCGCAGAGGAATCGCCCCCGTCGTCAGGTGGGGGCTGGATAATTCCAGAGGACCACGCTCCGCAAATAATGCCAGCGTGTTCGGGCAGGACGGCGGCGCGGGGCGAAGGATTTCCAGCAGCGATGAGCTCAGCCAGGACAATCCAAAAAAAAAAAACCCAAAACAACTCAAACCAACAATAAACCACCCAAAACCCCAATGAATCACCCCAAAACCATTTGCTGGCAGATCCGCTAATCACCTCCGGGTCCGGCCGGGGCACTGTGTTGGGTCCTTCCCGAAATCCCCGAGGATTTAAGCAACACCCTCTGCCTTTTACCTCTTTAGAATCATCTCGAGGTGGAGAATAATTTGTTAATAACCTTTAAACTTTGTTTTGAGCCTGGGTTATTTATCGAAGGGTGTTAGGCCTCGAGTTCCCTTGTTTAAAAATAAAAATAAAAAAAATCTAGGGGAGAAGAGCAGTTAGAAGTGACTGAATTAATTAATACACTGAATTAAGCCTTTGGGGATGCGATCGATTAATTCTCTCGGATTTAAATTCAGATTTAGGAGCTCGTCCGCGCGGAGGAGTGGGACGCCTTGACTTCCTGCGAGCTGGGGCAAAAGATGGGAGTTTTTGGTAAATTGGCGAAAAATGGGAGTTTTTGGTAAATTTGGAGCTGGAGGGGGTTATTCCCACAGATCTGCCCGGAGAGGGGTTGGTGTGATCCCTCCCTGCGGGCGATGTTTAAATCACATTAATTATCTGCCCCAAATCGCTCTCGTTCCCCCCCGACCGGTGATTTCTCGCGGAGGCTGGTGGGCGCCGGGAGCCCATTTTTTGGGGCAGAATTAGCCCCCGTCGCACCCCAAGGGGTGCACCCGGCGGCTCTCCCTGGGCCGCGGGCGCCGAGCGGTTCCTGCCACGCTGAAATTCCTGCGGGATGGTGGAGGGATGCCGAGGGGAGGGGGTGAATCCCCACCTGCCTCCTGACCCCATCCCATCACAAATCGCTTCCATCGTCGGCGGTCGGTCGCGTAAAAACCCTCTCCTTTGCATAATGAGGTTGTTATCGATTAGATTTGAGCGTCGTGGTCTTTTTTGCAGGTGAATATTTAAAATACCGACCCGGATCTTCGCCTCTGGCCACGAGGTGATGGCATTTGGTTTTTTTCCGGGATTTTTTTCCCCCCAGGATGCGGAGGGGATGGGAGGTGGAAACGCCTCCGAAACGCCCTGCCAATCCTTCCAGTGTCTCATCAGGGCGAGGCTTAATTAAGTTTTTTCTATCGTTTTACGAGCATTAGCTGAGTAAACGTTGTGCCATCCCTGGGGGGTAGGTCTTTTGTGGCTGATCCCAATAAAGCCCTTTCTTCGGAGAACATCGGCATCGGGAGGGAGAAGCTCCTGAGATGAGGTTCCTGATGCCGCCTCGTCCTTGAGGGCACCCCAGGCCCCGACAGTACCAAAAATACCTGGATTTTTGGAGTTTTGAGTGATGTTGGCCCCTGAGGCATCTGATGGAGACGTAAAGAGGCCCCTGGAGATCCATGAACATCCCTACAAGTGAGCGGATTTTGGGAGAGCTGATGATGCTGCCGATGGCCATGTCTGGAGCCTGTATTTAAAACGTGGGTGTTCCCCAAGGAAAAGGAGAAGAAAATGGGGCAAACCTGGGATTCCACGTGGAACGGCACCAAGTTTTACTCGATTTCTTACCTTTTTGGTGAGAGATTGTGGGCGTCTGGAAGGTGCTGGGACGAGGGAGAAGAATGAGTGACCCTCTGAAACACCGGCTTTATCCGGGTGAGGATACGGCAAATTCTGGGGGAAAAGCGTAATTCCGAGAGCTGAAAGATGCCAATTTTCACCTCCAACGTAGAGTGTTATTAATTTTTTCCGTCAGGAGGTCCCGGAACCAAGTGGGGCTCATCCCTCATGAGTAGTTGAGCGCTTGTGTCACAGCAGCAGAGACGTTGGGCTTGGAGGATTCCCACAGCCCAGGACATCGTGGTTCCTTGGATGAGGTTCAAAGGGAACACGGACAGCATCGTAGCTGGTGGAAATCCACTGCCGACACCGGGAGAAGGTCTGCTTTCTCTTGAGGTTTTCCTCTTTGGACTCCTCTCTCTTCCTTGGCTCGCTCTGGATTTTAAATTTAGCTCCCGTGCGCTGCCCTCTGCTTCGGTTTGGAGTTGGTTCCCCAATTTTTCCACCAAAACACACTGAAGCACCTGGAAATCTTTGTGCTCTCCCAACACCCGTCGGCAGAAGGGTTCATAAGCTCTTGGGGTTTCAAAATATTTGGTCAAAAGTTGCGGGGATGAAGTCTCTTCCGTGAATTTAATGCTTCGCGATCTTGAGTGGAGGGGGGGCTGCGATGGGATGGAGGAGCCTCATCGA
The DNA here is from genome assembly GCF_964106895.1 of Numenius arquata. Lineage (NCBI taxonomy): Eukaryota > Metazoa > Chordata > Aves > Charadriiformes > Scolopacidae > Numenius > Numenius arquata. The sequence goes on along the minus strand of NC_133602.1, from coordinate 639,281 downwards.
TGGCGTTCCGTGGGGTGGAGAAGCTTCATCCGTGGGGTGGAGGAGCCTTGTCCGTGGCGTTCCGTGGGGTGGAGGAGCCTCTTCCATGGGATGGAGGAGCCTCGGCTGTGGTGTACCGTGGGGTGGAGGAGCCTTGTCCATGGGATGGAGGAGCGTCGTCCGTGGTGTTCCATGGGGTGGAGGAGCGTCGGCTGTGGTGCTCCGTGGGGTGGAGGAGCCTCGTCCGTGGGGTGGAGGAGCCTCATCCGTGGTGCTCCGTGGGGTGGAAGAGCCTCTTCCATGGGATGGAGGAGCCTCGTCCGTGGTGCTCCGTGGGGTGGAAGAGCCTCTTCCATGGGATGGAGGAGCCTCGTCCGTGGTGCTCCATGGGGTGGAAGAGCCTCTTCCATGGGGTGGAGGAGCCTCGTCCATGGTGTTCCGTGGGATGGAGGAGCCTCTTCTGTTGACTCTTGGCTGGCGGGAGGGGGGGGAAATTGGGAGCCCCCATTTCTGCGCGTGGATGTTAAAATTGGGCCGTTAATTTGGGCACGACCTTCCACAGGAAAATCCTGGGGCGCAGAGCGCGTTACGTTGGGGTTTGTGGGGTGTTTTTTTTTAATTTTTTCCCTGGAATTGCTTCAAATGGAACCATTTCATTAAAAAGTGCTGCCGCCCGAGTATTTCTCCCAAACCTTCAAGAAACGGGCCGGGGGGGTAAGGACAAAAAAAAAAAAACCCCGGTGACGGGAGATCCGACCGATCGGGTTTGCTCCGGGATTTTACTCTGCCGACTGAAAATGGGATAACCTTCGCCGAAGATGCCAATTCATCCCAAAAAAAAAATCTAAAAGAGGGATAAGCGAGGCGCTCGGCAGCGGGGGGGGGACACACACGCTCCTCCAGTCTTTTCGGGCGATTTATTTTCTTAGCCCCCGTTGCCCCTTTTTATTGCCCGTTCCGATTAAATATCGGAAACTAGTCTTTTTTTATTTTTTAATTTTTTTTAGCCCTAAATATGTTTTTTTTTTAGCCTGTTTCTAATTGCAGCGTAAGGGGAAAGGGGATTTAAGGATTATATCCAGGTTGGAAGTGGTTGGGATAGCACTGTACTTGCTTATATATATATGTATATATATGTGTATATATATTTTTTTATATATATATTTTAATATATATATATATGTATATATATCTAAAAACTAATAATAATAATAAAAATATATATATTTCTCTACTTATCTATTTTTGGGGGGTGCTTGGGTGTGATTGGAGCCCGTAACCTTCCCTGGGTGATGGATTTGTGATTCCAAATCCCTTTGGGCTTGGATTTCCCGCCCCCCCGCCCCTTCCCGGTTACGGAGGGAGGGAAGGGGAGATCCCGCTTCCCGTGGGCGGGAATGAAAATAATAAATAAAAGCAGAGCCCCTTTCCTGGGGGCGTGAGCCCGGATTTTTCCCATCTGTGTTTTTCCTGGCATTTTTGAGCGCACGGGAGTTTGCTGGGGAAGTGCAAATGCCACCAGTTAACGGGGGGGTGGGGGCTGCGCTGCCGCTCTTTTCCTCCCCAAAAAAAACAGGCTTCGCTGTGTACACTCTTTTTTTTTTCTTTTTCTTTTTCTTTTTCTTTCTTTTTTTCTTTTTTTTTTCTTTTTTTTTCTTTTTTCTTTTTTTCTTTTTTTTCTTCTTTTTTCTTCTTTTTTCTTTTTTTTTCTTCTTTTTTTTTTCTTCTTTTTTCTTTTTTCTTTTTTCTTTTTTCTTTTTTCTTTTTTCTTTTTTCTTTTTTCTTTTTTCTTTTTTCTTTTTTCTTTTTTCTTTTTTCTTTTTTCTTTTTTTTTTTCTTTTTTTTTCTTTTTTTTCTTTTTTTTTCTTTTTTTTCTTTTTTCTTTTTTCTTTTTTCTTTTTTCTTTTTTCTTTTTTTTTTCTTTTTTTTTCTTCTTTTTTCTTTTTTTTTCTTTTTTCTTTTTTCTTTCTTCTTTCTTCTTTCTTCTTTTTTCTTTCTTCTTTTTTTTTACTTTTACTCTTTTTTTACTTTTACTCTCTTTTTACACTTTTTTTACACTTTTTTACTTTTTTTCTTCTTTTTCTTTTCCTTTTTTTCTTTTCCTTTTTTTTCTTTTCCTTTTTTTCTTTTCCTTTTTTTCTTTTCCTTTTTTTCTTTTCCTTTTTTTCTTTTCCTTTTTTTTCTTTTCCTTTTTTTTCTTTTCCTTTTTTTTCTTTTCCTTTTTTTTCACTTTTACTTTTTTTTACATTTTTAAGATTTTTTTTTTTACAATTTTTTTTTCTACATTTTTTTATTATTATTATTACCCACGAGGAACTTGCTCTTTTATCGCCATGAGTTTTTCACGTAGAAACTCTCGGCCGTTTCTTCAGGGCCTGGAGGAGCCAAACATCTGGCTGCTCCTTAGGGACGTTCCCTACATCCTTAATGGGGCAGCGTGGGAATCTCCTGCCAAATTTTCCCGCGAATGCCCTCGGATTGGGGATCGCCTTGGGGGCACACGGTAGCCCTGGAATCGCTCTGCCGATAAAGGAATATTAAGTAGGTTTTTTTTTTTCTACATCCACAAAGTTAATAACTGGACGATTAGCGAGCGGGGAAGATAATAAAGGACGGTATTTAACCAACAAACCCAGGAAATTCCGGATTAAAGCGCGGCCGTTTGACTCGCAGCTCTCGGGGCTTGGGAGTTTTGCCCATCTTTAGGAATAATCCTGAAAAAAAAGACATATTTTTTAAGGCACCGGGGAGCTTCGCCCATTTTTAGGAGTAAGCCTGAAAAGAGAATTTTATTTTTAAAGCAGCAGGGAAAAAAACAGGTTTGTTCATCCCCAAAATACTGGTATTTTCTCCCAATTCGCCGACGCTTCCCTCACACGTTTATTTTTTTCCCCCTCTTCTTCACGTGCCGAATTTTCGGCTCGGGGTGACTTTTCTCTCCGGCGGTTTCTCTTCCTCGATGGCAGAATTTTTTTATCATAACCCTTTAATTGCACCAAAAAAAAAAAAAAAAAAAAATCATAATACCCCCCCTCCACCCCCCCGCGGAGGTGTTTGCCGCCTCCGAGCCGCCCGCGTGCGCCTCGAGGAATGCAGAAAATCAGGATTTTGGGGTGTGCAATGAGAGAGCACACCTCTCCTCCTCTTAAAACCCGGAAAAAAAACTTTAATATTTACGTAATTCCACCCCCCCCACACCCCCCCACACCCCCGGCCGGGCTGGTTTGGCTCCTCCTGGGATGAAAATCCAGAGGGGGGCACTTAGATTTTTCTACGACGAGCGGAATCGGCGTTTATTTTATTTCTGCAAGAAGAGGATTTGGCTTTTTTTTTTTAATTATTATTTTTCTTCCCCCCCCCCCCTTTTTTCTGCCTGAAAAGGGGCTTTTTGTTTGGGTTCTGCAGGAGCAACATCTAATTGGGGGGGGGGGGTGTGTTTGGTCTTGCTTTTATTCCCCCCCGGTGCTGGGAGGGAGGGGGCAGGGATTCTGAGCTCCCTGCAAATATCCAAGAGAAACTTTCTGCTTTCCCCCCCCCTCCCGAATAAACTCATTTATTCTCCTGGCCGCTCAGAAAGAAAAGCTCCACTTCATTTGAAATTAGAATTATTGGGGGGGGGGGGGGAGAAGGTGTTCCCCTTAATTTGCCTCGTTATGCCCATCATTAGCGGAGTCATTACAGCGTGGGGGGGGGGGAGAAAGGCACAAAAAATGTCTTTTTTTTTTTTTTTTTTCTCCCCATTATCACCGAGTTAAACACAAACGCGAGGAATTTTAAGGGGAGGAGGGTTATTTTTTCCCCCCTCGCCACCTGCCACGGGATCGTTGCCGGCCGGCTCGCCGACCGCCTGGCCGGGGTTAATTAATTATTTTACGGGAAGTAACGGGATCCGCGGTGTTTTTTCCCCTCCTAGATTGATGCCCGGGAGCCGATCCTGATCCGGGAGCCCCACGGCCTCGGCTATGGACGTCGTCCTCTCCGACTTTGTCCGCTCAACGGGGGCAGAGCCGGGACTGGCCAGAGACCTGCTGGAAGGTAAAGAAAATAGGGAATAAAAGGAAGGGGGGGGTGGTGGGGGTGGGAAAAAGCGAGTGTGATGCTCAGCGCCTGCCCCGCTGGAATTCTGCCTGGGTTTCTCGTTACGCCTCCGTGGGATAATGAATTCCAAACGTCGGGAAGGAGAAGGCATCATCCGGGAGCGCCGTTTCCCCCTCCCTTCGCCCTCTCCCTTCCCGTGTGGTTCTCCCCGCGAGCGGCAAAACTTCAGGGGGGGGAGAAAAAAAAAAAAAGATATATATTTCTTTATTTTTTTACATTATAGCAGCGACGTCTTCCGAAGGGCTGAAGGGACCGCGCTGGGTTTTCAGAGCGCTAGAGGGGTAATTATAGAGGCAAAAGCCCTGCTCTTACTGGTAGATCTCGTTCTGCTGGTGAAGGTGGGGGGTTCTTTGAGGGTTGGGTTGATCGCGCCGATAGGAATTGCTGGTTTCTCGGTGCCCGGTGGCCTCTCCTGGCAGAGCAGCCCCTTCTCGACCGGCGCGGGAAGCTCCTGCCGAGCGGCATCCCTCGGGTTTGAGGGGACGGAGACGCTTGGGATGCTCGGGAATCCAAGGGGAGCATCCTCTGCCTTCAAAGAGTTTGCTTTTGGAGGGGGGGAAGCAGCCCTCGAGAGCCCCCGCTCGCAGCGCCGCCGGCTTTCTGGTGCTCTGCCTATTTTTTTTTTTAAAGGGCGTATATTTGCCCTAAAATTTGGTATGATCTTGGCTTTCTCGAAAACTCCTCGATGGTGGCGTTTAGTCGGAGGCTGCAGGTAATTTTTCTCCCCCAAGACTTACAGCGACGGGAAGGGAGGGAGGAGAAAAGGTCTTCGTTTTGGGGCTGGAAAGTCACCCTTGGGTTAACGCTGATGGGGAGTAAATACTGGCCCCTGGTGTAATGCCGGAGGAGAGAGACCTGGCGGGGCAGTTTATAGGTAATTAACCCACCTGTAATTAAAAAGGAAGACCGTACTTGCTGCTTTTCTTCCTTTTCTCATATAATACAGGTCATTTTTCTGCTTTTTTTTCAACCCAGGACCCGATGCTCCTACAGCATCCGCCCCGGATGCTTGAGCAGGGATGAATTCAAAGCCCTGAAATTATTGCTAAAATCTAGGTTTTTAGGCAATTTCCTCCACCTCCGGTATCGTTTCGTCACTGTTTCCTCTCCCGGCTTCCCCTTAACTTGAGTTCGGGGCTTCGGCCTTGAATTTTGGGGAAGTCTGGCGAGTTGTGGGTTTTGCGGTGGGTTTGGGGGGGTTTCGGTTGCTTTGTTTCGTGTCGGGGTTTCTAATATTGTCTTTCGGAAGAAACCTTGAGGCTGGCGATAGAGCAGCTGGAAGGGGATGCTATTTTTGGGTGGATATTAGCAAAATGAGATAAAATAGATGTATTAAGTGATGTGTGTCCCCCTACGCAGGACTATAAAGCTGGCTTTTGTTCCCCCACTGTCTGCTCACTTGCTAATTGAAGGGTTTAGATTAACAGTGTTCAGGAAAATAATAGAAAAAAATCAAAAATCACTATTTTTGTGAATGGAAGCCATACGGGAGGTTTTTTGGGGTGTTTTTTTTGGGGGGTGTATTCTCGCCTTTGGAAACCGGTGGCTCCTCGAAATTCAATTTATTGCACGCTGAAAGAATTCAGCGTATTAATATATATTTATGTTCTTGCAGCTGGGTAGCGGTGAAGGGAAGTGGAATTGCTTTAAGGTTTCGCTCAGTTCCGTCAAGTTTAAGATGGTTTTGTGAATGATTTCTCCATCAGCGACGACACGAGCTGCCGAAAAGCTCTTCCGGTACCGCCTTGCCCGGCTGGGACCTCGCTTGCTTCTGTTTTTCGGGTGGTTTTCTCTCAAAAGACGCGCTGGGATTAAAGATACCGTGTTATGAGTTTGGCGTTCGGAGCTGGGTGTTTTCCCAGTGTCCGCTCTTCTGGTGACCCTGCCCTTCTTCATCTCACAGCCCAGAACCTTCTGCTGCCAAAATTCTCTCTCAGGCTAGATCTAAGGAGGAATTTTTTTTTTTGTACGCTGAGGGTGGTGAGAGCCTGGCCCAGGTTGCCCAGAGAAGCTGTGGCTGCCCCATCCCTGGAGGGGTTCAAGGCCAGGTTGGAGAGGGGCTTGGAGCAACCTGGGCTGGTGGGAGGTGTGGGGCTAGATGGTCTTTAAGGTCCCTTCTAACCCAACCGTTTCTGTGATTCTCTGAAAATGTGAGGTCTTTGGACCCGTGTTTAGGTTTTGCAGATGGCCAGCATCCAAGAGCAGTAGCTCCCTCTTAAGCTCTGGCCATGTCTTCGCACACGCAAGGTGTGAACTAACACTTGCTGGGCTCTGTCATGGTTAAATCTCTTCCAGAACTCCAAATCCTGGTCAGACGTGGAGCAACCAGCTGAAGGAGTGGTCCTGCACCTTGATTTCCTCCTTGTTTCTGCTACACAGCCCTTCATCCTTCATGATAAACTCCACTATTGTTGGTTTCTAGCCTGGATCTTTGATTTCTCTCTCGTCTGATGGTGACCACTCTTGATCCCTTCCCATCCAGGCAAGAACTGGGATCTGAGCGCAGCCCTGAGCGACTTCGAACAGCTACGGCAAGTGCACGCCGGGAATCTGCCCCATTCCTTCAACGAGGGCCGTGGCTACAAACCCCCCGAAAAAGAGGTGGCCCGGCCCGGGCGACCGCCACTCCAGCGGCAGGATGACATCGTACAAGGTCAGTATCACCAAAACCATCCCAGACCAATTAAATCTGCCTTCTGGGACCCAAAATATTTATATGCTGGAGCAACACATCTTGGACTCAATGTTGAAGGTCCCTTCCAATCTGGACAATTCTAGATTCGTTCTAGGTTCCAGAAGGTCTAGATCTTGAAGGTCCCTTCCAATCTGGACAATTCTGTGATTCCTTCTAGGTTCTAGAAGGTCCAGATCTTGAAGGTCCCTTCCAATCTAGACAATTCTATGATTCCTTGTAGGTTCTAGAAGGTCCAGATCTTGAAGGTCCCTTCCAATCTGGACAATTCTGTGATTCCTTCTAGGTTCTTGAAGGTCCCTTCCAATCTAGACAATTCTATGGTTCCTTCTAGGTTCTAGAAGGTCTAGATCTTGAAGGCCCCTTCCAATCTGGACTATGATTCTTTCTAGATCGCTTCCAATCTAGGCAATTCCATGATCGTATGAAAAATACTGGTTGAAGGCATCGATTTGGTAATTGCATCTGGGAGATTTGCTGTTTCTGCACCGTTTAGATGTTTTTTTCATCTTCCTTTCCTCAGAGAAGCGCCTGTCGCGAGGCATTTCCCATGCCAGCTCCACCATCGTCTCCCTGGCCCGTTCCCACGTCTCCAGCAACGGCGGCAGCAGCAGCGACCATCTCTTGGAGATGCCCATCTGCACCTTCCAGCTGCCCGACCTCACCGTCTACACCGAGGACTTCCGCAGCTTCATCGAGCGCGACCTCATCGAGCAGTCCATGCTGGTGGCACTGGAGCAGGCCGGTGAGTGCCTTTTTTTAACGCTAATATCGCGTTTTTTCGCAGCAATTTCACCGGGAAGGAGAAACGAGCCCGTTGTTGAGGACACGTATCTCCTGGGTGTTTATTTCCTCCCTTTTTAGAGTTGAGTCAGAGTCTTTGCCCGCAGACACCGAACCTAAATAAGTCATGGGTGTCGTCACAGCTCAAGCAGCTGAGTGGTAACGCCCCAAAAAAATTCGCATTATGTCCCCCTCTGCCCTGCCCCGTCCCCTGGGAGAAGGGGGAGAAGAAATTCCTGCCTGACATAGACCGTAGCTCCTCGCGGCTGACAAATATTAGTGATTATAGCCATTTTAAATCGATGATGTATTTTATACACAACTTCCACGCGGGAAAACACCTCTGCTGGGGAGGAACCACCTTCCAGGTTTTGTTTCCCGATTTGTTTGGAGGCTGTTTTCCTCCTGAAGAGTCGCCGGACGATCTGTAAATGAGATTTAGGTGGGGAATAAATGGGACCCTCCCTCCTGGCAGGGAAAACCCAACGCCCGTCACCAGGATGGGGCGAGGAGGCCACCAGGCAAGATCTCGGGAGCTTTTCCACCCCTCCTTATTTCTTCCACCCATGCACACACCTAGAAAACTATTCCTCCGGCCGTAACGTATTATTCCGAACGTCAAATTTTCACCCTCTTCCTGCTGGAGCGTTCCCGTCATGAATATTCTCCTGGTTTGGAAATGAGCACTCGATCCCAGCGATCCCGTTGCCGTCGGGTCGAACGCAGATAAAATCCTACCCGTGTGCATCGGTCGGTGGAGGGTGTTGGGTTGCTCTTCTCGGGGGCACAAATTCTGGCCCGGGGAGGGGGACAAGAGGTGGCAGGCTCTTTGTCCCCGAGGTACCGGGGACGCCTCCTGGCACGTTGAGACGACTTTAACGTGAAATAATTGATTTATGGTTTTTTAGCGAGTGAGTTTTGAAGGCTGAAGTGTGTCTGTGTGGAGTGGGGTTGTTAGAAAGGGGGGTTTGTCTTTATTTAAGGGCCGTGCTGCGTATATAAAATATTCCAAGTTTGATTTGAGGTTGGGTTGTGAGCCTGGAGCCGTGATCTACGGTGACTCCCGTTGTTAATTTAGCACATGCTAAATTTAGGGGATTAAACAAATATTTTATAGACCAATAAAACACTGAGATACTCTTCTCCCTCCATCCAGAGGTCCCTTCGCACCCCTGTGGCAGAGTAAGGGCGCTTTAAAGCGGCTGTAAATCGTAATGACGTCCTCTTGGAAGGCTTTTAGGGGCTGGGAGTGGTGTGAAAAGCTCTTGGTGCGGTTGAAAATTTGGTCCTTGCCTCCAATCTCAGCGTTCCCCGTCCCAAACCTGAATGGATTAAGCCTTGCCCGGTGTTTTGAAGACACAGGGTGGGTTTTCTCGGTGCACACATGGAGGAGAATCGGCGGTGCCTTGCCCGAGGCTATTAAATAAATAAAAATCATGAAGAATTGAAAGAAATCCCTGGATTTGATGGCTCCGGGGTCAGGCTTTTTCCCCGGGGTCAGGGACCGCGGTGGCAAACGCGCCTTCGGATGTCCCTCAGCGTCAAGAAACCTCCTGCTTCGCCCTTCAGACTCGTATTTAATAAACGTCTTGAGGCCGGACCGTGACGAAGCGCTGAGCTTCCCCGTCGCTGCGGGAACCGGCGGCCGAGGGCAACCGAAAGGGGTTCCTCGTTCTCGGGGTGTAAATGTCCCCCGTCTCGGAGCGGGCGGTCAAAAGGGCTGGGTGCTTTTGGTGACGCATCGCCCGGGTTTGGGGAAGCTTTTTCAGCCCGTGCCTGAGCGGAGACGTGTGCCTGCACGTCCCCCCTGCTCTGTCTTACCTGCCTGGCATCCAGTTTGGGAATATTTTGGTCCGTAAGTCATCGGTTTCCTTAGCAGGAGAGATGAGCTCACGTTCCAAAGGCAGGAGGAACCTTCTCAGAAGTCGGTCTGCGGGACGCTGCCGTGACCCAGGACCGCTGCCACCGTGCCCTTGTCCCCTCCTGTGTCTAAATACACTCCAACACGCTCTTTTCGCTGCCAGATCCCCCCAAAAAATAGGTTTTCTACAGGTATTGTTCTCAGAGATGAGCTAAAGAGACTCCAGATGAATTATCTCATTTTGGACACGTGAAATGAGCTCGTTTCAGCGCAGATGCCACTTTTTTTTTTTTTTTTTTCCTTCTCTCTCCTCTCCTTTTTTGGTCTCTTTTTTAGCCCAGTTCCAGGGGGTGATGCTGCTCCTTCACCCTCCCCGGTGCTTCAGGGGGGCTCCGTGGTCTCTGGTCACCGCACGGTCGTGGTGGGGCATCCGTGGTGGCTCCGTCCCCTCGGGCTGAGGAGCAAGAGGCCAGGTCACCCCCGGGAACGAGGACAGACCTGTAATTACGGCGCTGGATTCCCCGGTAGCCTTAGGGAAGCCATTTGGGTTTTTAATGAGTCAATCCTCGTCTCCGGGCCAGGAGGAGCCCCGACTTTCTTCCTGCCCATTCCCGTGACCTATTTAGATGGTTCCTGTTAGAAGAAACGCCGTGTTTTACCAACCCTACGCAAGAAAACGACGGTATTTTACCCACCCTCCACCTTTGTGCACAGGTTCTGCTGGGCCAAACCCACGTTCTGTAGCAAAACCAGCTGTGGGGCAGAACTGGACCCAGTAAAAGCCACAGTGCTGGATGCAGAGGAACCTTCTTGATGGTCTCCAGAAGTGGAAGAGCTGTCAGTGGCCTCGCTGCTCGAGCAGGGACTCCGAGAAGGTCCCTCGTGCTCTTTGAAAACCATTTATCTTCCTCCTTAGAGCTCTCAGGGCTCCCTCCTAATAACCACGTGCGGAGAAATATGTTGTTTTAAATACTTCCAAGGGGCCTCTTGGCCTCTCCGCCGCCTCCAATGGGAGCAAAACATTTGGAGAAGGGATCGGGGAATGCGGTTGCTTTTGCGCGACGGACTTCTCTTGCGTAACTGGAAATCTCTACAAACCACTCCGGCTGCCCGGCCGGGGCCGTGTGCGGTGTGACACCCCCCCCCCCCTCCTCTTCACCCCCCCCCCCTCCCGCCGTGCAAATAGAAATCCCTCCCCCAATGAAAAATAGAAATACCTCCCCGAGGTGTGTCGTCCCCCCCCCCAACCCTCCCCATCGCACCCGACTTGGCTGGAGCAGAGGTTGCACAACCTCCGAAGCACCCACCAGCAACACCCTTGAACCTCCCCACCTCCCCAAGCCGTGAAAAAAAGAGCAGCGAATTCTCCAGGATTTTAAAAAATAAAATAAAATAATAAAATAAAAATAAAGGAGCCGGGGGCCGCCCACGGAAGCGTTAGGTTTGGGTTGAGCTTTTGTTGGGAGGCTGTTTTGCTGCTGGGTTGGCTCCGCTGGCCCCGGGCCACTTGGCTCAGGGCTGCCCCTTGGCCGTGCCAGGAGTTATATTGAGGGAAAGCAGGCGGCTTTTCCGAGCGGAGCTATTGTCCCCGGGCCCCGGACTAAACGCTTTTCAACTCCGGCCGGTTCCTTTCCCCACGCCCAAGAAAAGAAATGGCGGGTTTTTCTGGTTGTTTTTTTTTTTTTTTCCTGTTTATGGGTGTTTAAAACCAAGTTTTCCCTATTTAGCTCTTCCACGGCTGCCGTCGCCGAGGTTGGGAAACAATTTCAAGAAGTCCTGTGTTTGGGAACAGGGGTCTTTGGCGGGGACCGAGCTGGGGAGAAACCGGTCGGAAGGCTGGTTTTTTTTTTCTGCCGGAGCGATTTAAATACAGCTTTTGGAAGCCCCAACCAGCCAAAAAAACCCCACCTTTTTTTCGCCCGGGATCCGCTGGAGAAAAACTCCCGGATAAAAATCCCAGCCAAGGGAGGCAGCGAGTTCAAAGTCCTTAATTCAGCCCGACTCCCCGTCCCTGATCAATGTTTAACCTCCCGTCGCGCTGGACTCGACTGCGACGTGTCTGTTAATTCTTTTCTTCCCAGCTTCTATTTTTAGACGCTCTTGACTTGAATTGCTCCAAGTGGCCTTATATTACCCAAAAAAGCTGCTATTTCGAAAGGGCCTAAAGCGCTGTCATTTTACATTTTCCTCCCTAAAGCTGCTGGGATCGGCAAAATCCCCCGGTATTTTACCTAAACCGGTGAGCAGGGAGAAAAGGACCCATGGGAGACAGTATAAATGAGAGCGATTCGGTTAGAAAAAGAGATTAAAAAAGGGGTTATTAAGTGGCAAAGTTGTTGGGCATCGTTTGTGACAGGGATTTAAGGAGGCGGTTTCGGGTGGATGGTTTTAAAATAAGGGTTCAAAAGCCTTGATGGGTTTGAAATAAGTAGAGAGGGGGGAGAAATGGAGAGGAGAGCCCTGGTCCGGGTTAAATTCTTGGCTGGGCTGGCTCTTCTTTCTAATTAATTCTAATTTGTGTGACCTTAACTCAGCCTGGCCCTTTCCGTGCGTCCCCATGAAGTTTTGCGGCTGCAATCTCCCCTTTTTGTTGCTTTATTACCACCTTGACCCCTTCCTCCTTCCAGCCGCGGGCTGGCTCTGGAACCGCTCATATATTTTGCCGTTTCCCTGCAAATTAAGCAGGTTTCCACCCTCGGTGGTGGTTTTCGGGGGGAGGAACACACACCGGTCCCGTGCTGTGTAACAGGGGGGACCCCGTTTTCACGCTCTCCCAATATCCCCACAGGTCGTCTGAACTGGTGGGCCAACGTGGATCCCAGTTGCCAACGGCTTCTTCCCCTGGCCACCACCGGGGACGGGAACTGCCTGCTCCACGCCGCCTCCCTGGGTAAGAGCTGGGCTTAATTAACGGCGGGCGAAATAACAAACCAGTTCACTTCGGACCCCCGAGACTGGGGGAGCAGCCGTCCCCTGGGAGAGCCCAGGACCGTCTTTGGGAGCAGGACTCAGCGTTTCCCATCCCTTCCCACGGGAAACCTGGATGCTCCCCCGCTCATCCCGGCCCCCGGGGTAGTCGGAGCGGGAGCAGTCGCGATGCTCCGGCTCCGCGGGAGAGGAACGGTTTAAAGGAACCAGCTTGGGTGCTCCTAAAATACCTCGCCCCTTCCCTTTGGCGCCTTTCCCTGGGTTTCTGAAGGAAACGTGAAATAACGGAGCCGCCCCTTCCCTCCTCGCGCACGGTGGAGTTTCAAGAGCCCGGATTCCGTTTCCCCTGCTTGATTGGGACCGTAGTAAATTCTCCGAGGTTTCCAGGCTCTCGAATCAGCCGCGCTGTGTGTTTCCTCCCTTATTTATATTTCAGACGCAGCAAAACCACGGTCTCCTCTAACCAGAGGAGGCCCCGGAGATGCTGGGAGGGCTGGAGCCCCTCTGCTGGGAGGGGGGGCTGAGAGAGTTGGGGGGGTTCAGCCTGGAGAAGAGAAGGCTCCGGGGAGACCTTGGAGCCCCTTCCAGTCCCTCAAGGGGCTCCAGGAAAGCTGGGGGGGGGGACTCTTGATGGAGGGAGGGGAGCGATGGGACGAGAGGGAAGAGTTTTAAGCTGAAAAAGCCTCTAGCCTCGTTTTCCCATCACATTTAACGTCGAGAAGCGGGTGATTTTTGTGAACAAATATTTTGCTGTGTCTGCGAGATGCTTTAGACTTGAAGGCAGAGGCGGCGGCTCCCTTCAGCCGCGTCAAAACCCGCCGCGGGTGGAAGATTCAGGCTTAAAACTGGGATTTTTATTGTTTAGATTGGAAAATCTTGCGGTTTTCTGCCTCTGTTGCCCAGTTTGCCCCCTTGGCCCGGTTGGGGGCGGGTTGCGGGACCTCGGCGGGGCGACGGAGCGACGCCGACCGCTGCTAATCCTCTGCTGCCCTTTCTTTTTTTCTCCCCCCCCGTTCAGGGATGTGGGGTTTCCACGATCGCGATCTCATGCTCCGCAAATCCCTTTACACCCTGATGGATAAAGGCCAGGAGAGGGAAGCCCTGAAGAGGAGGTGGCGCTGGCAGCAAACGCAGCAGAACAAGGAGGTAGGAACCTCTGAGCCGAGGGAGGGGGGGGGAAAGTCTCCGTGAAATCTCCTGTGGCTCCGGGAGATGCTCCCTGTGGCCGTAAAATCTGCTTTGAATTTTGGGCAACTCCCTACCTTGCGTTACCGGCCGTAACGAGTTGGCCACACGGCATCACGGTGCCATAATGAAATGTCTCCTTCCATCCAAACTCCGGGAAAATTCTCTTTATTACAAGGTAGGGAATTTTTTTATGAGAATTGCCCGGTATCGATGGAAAACGAATGTCTCCTTCGGGCATTGAAGGTCCGAGATGGGCTTTTTTTAAAGAGCGAAGCGTTGCGGTGGCCTCGGTCTCTCCAGCGAGACGCGCCGCGGAGCAAACTCCTCCACCGAAAAAAGGCGATTTATCAACTTGCCGCGTGAAAGGCCCTTCGAAGCGGTGACTTGGGGGGGGGCTCCCCCAAAAACAGGGGGCTTTGTCGAGGTGGAAGGTTCCCCGATGGCGCGAGGCAGCCCCTCGGCGTCGAGAGGTTTTTGTGGGAAGGGGGTAAAACCGGTTTTTTTGTTTCCAGCTGACGCTGAAGGATGTTGTTTACTCTCCAGCTTCCTTTTTATTTTGGGAAGGGCAGGAAGATTCGTATCTTGACAGGTGGAAAAAAGAAAATAAAATCAAATAGGTATTTCCCCGTTCGAGGCAGAGTAATTAATAAATAATCGGGGGTTTTATTGCTATTAAAAGCAGGCTTTTATGCATCTCTTTAAACTGGGTGCACCAGAATTAGCCGCCAGCAAAGTAGGGATTTTAAAAGGAGTTGAAAAAAAAAGGAGCCGAAGGGTCTGGGCAGCCGATGTGGGATGTGGATGGTGCAACGGGTCCAGGAATCCCAGGAACCGCCAAAGCACTTGGCTGGAAGTGGAGGATTCCGAGCTCCTCCTTCCCCAATCAGCTGGGAAGGAGCAGCCCCGGGGTGAGGGACGCTGCTCGGGATTTCCCGACGCGCTCCGGGGGCGATGTTCTCCCCCCGGGCTTTGCTCCACGAGCTTTGGGTCGGCGAGGAAAGGAAGAATTCGCTTTGCCGAGGACGTAACCGGGTGCAGAGAAACCGAACTAATGCCTCGCGGGGCAAAGCGGGGAGCGGAATGTGCCACCGGTCGCTTCTGGTGCACGACTCGAAGGGTTTCCGGGCAGGTTTCAGGATTTGGGGTGTTGTGTTTGGATGCTGGAGCTGGGGAGAGGAGGAGGAGGAGGAGGAGGAGGAGGAGGAGGAGGAGGAGGAGGAGGGAAAACCTCCCTGCCCTTCCCCTTGAGTTTCTCCACCTTAAATACAGCAGGTCCGGGCTCAGCTTTTTGCACAGTTGGGTGTTTAAAGGTATTTTAAGGTGTTTCTCATCTTCCTCGGGATGAATTACGGCTCGTGGTCGTAGACTCGTGGAATGGTTTGGGTCGGAAGGGGCTGGAAAGACACCTCCCACCAGCCCAGGTTGCTCCAAGCCCCGTCCAACCTGGGCCAGGCTCTCAGCACCCTCACACCGAAGTGGTTCTTCTCCATTCTCCTCCTTCTGGGGCTTGAAATATTTAACCCCCACCCCGCCAAAAGGCACCTTTTTTTCTTTGTTTCTTTTTTTTTTTGCATAATATATCGATTAAATTTGCGTAACTCCACAGAGGGAAGTTGTGGCTGCCCGTAGAAAACGGCTGCAGAGATTGGAAAATATTGACTTTGAAGGTTTTGAGGGTTTGGGGGTTTTTTTTATTATTATTATTATTATTTATTTGCCTTTCCGCAGTCCGGCCTCGTTTACACGGAAGAGGAGTGGCAGAAGGAGTGGAACGAGCTGATCAAGCTGGCGTCCAGCGAGCCCCGCGTGCACTACGGCACCAACGGGGGCGGCTGCGGGGGGTACGTTGGCGGCAGGGGGGGGGGCGTAACACCCCTAGGTAGAAAACGCAGCGAATATCTTCTTTTTCTTCCTTAATATCGGGGTAATTCCCCGGGGGATGAGGCTGGGGGGCGGAGGCGTGGGGCCGGCCCGTGGGGTTTGGAGGGGGAGGATGGAGGATCACGAGGAAAAAGGGGGGAGGTCCACGGAGCGTGGTTTAAATTCCACCCGACCCCTTTCCTTGGGGGGGGGGAAGGAAGGGGGGGCGATGCACACCTCGAACAGCAAGTTAATCTTTTCTCCTGGGTGATCGCCATAAAACGAGAGTCGTTAGCAATAGCTGAGGATTTCTGCGGTGCTCCCCGTGCCTTTCAAGGGCGCTTTGTCACCGCGCCCGTCCCCAAACCAACGCCGCTCTGAAGGCTGTTTAGATAAGAGACTCCCACAAGGGCCACCCGGGGACGGGGTTTTTCCTGGGGACAACCCTTCTCTTAAAATAAGACGTTTCTGGGGGGAGGAGGAGGAATCCACATCTAAAATCTCAAATCAGGGCTGAGATCGCACTCAGTGCCGTTAATACCATCCTCCTCGACGTGGGTGCCTATAAAGGGCTCACCCTGGTTTTAAAAGCGAGGATTAAATACTCAAGGGGTGAAAATTCCTTTATTTTCCTCGCTCCCCGCAGGGTTGAGAGCTCCGAAGAGCCGGTGTACGAGAGCCTGGAGGAATTCCACGTTTTCGTCCTTGCCCACGTCTTGAAGAGACCCATCGTGGTGGTGGCAGACACGATGCTGCGGGACTCGGGGGGAGAAGGTAGGAATTGGCTTCCTCTTTTCCAACTTTTCATAGAATCATAGAATCATCCAGGTTGGAAGAGACCCTTGGGATCATCGAGTCCGACCATCTACCCTACTCTACAAAGTTCTCCCCTACACCATATCCCCCAACACCACATCTAAACGGTTCTTAAACACATCCAGGGATGGTGACTCAACCCCCTCCCTGGGCAGCCTGTTCCAATGCCCGATCACTCTTTCTGGGAAAAATTCTTTCCTAATGTTCAGTCTAAACCTACCCTGTTGGAGCTTGAAGCCGTTCCCTCTTGTTCTATCGCTATTTGCTTGTGAGAAGAGACCAGCACCAACCTCTCTACAGTGTCCTTTCAAGTAGTTGTAGAGAGTGATGAGGTCTCCCCTCAGCCTCCTCTTCCTCATACTAAACAGTCCCAGCTCCTTCGACCGCTCTTCATAAGATTTATTCTCCAGGCCCTTCACCAGCTTCGTTGCCCTCCTCTGCACTCGCTCCAGCACCTCGACATCTCTCTTGGATTGAGGTGCCCAAAACCGGACACGATACTCCAGGTGTGGCCTCACCAGTGCCGAGTACAGGGGGACAATCACCTCCCTACTTCTGCTGCTCACGCTGTTTCTAACACAAGCCAGGATGCCGTTGGCTTTCGTGGCCACCTGGGCACACTGCCGGCTCACGTTCAGCCGCTTGTCCATTAGAACCCCCAGGTCTCTTTCTTCCAGGCAGCTTTCCAGCCCCATTTCCCCAAGCCTGTAGCGCTGCTCGGGGTTATTGTGGCCCAAGCGCAGAACCCGGCACTTGCCCTTGTTGAAGCTCACACCACGCTTTTCACGAATTACGCCGTCTCAGGCTGCCTATTTCCTCTTCGCCGCACATTTTCACGGCGTCTTTTTTTTTTGGTTTTTGCTCAACGAAGCCGGATCTTGAACCCGAGAGCAGAGCCCGGGCTGCCTGAAGGGTGTGAGACACACAGCTCCGCCTCGCAGGCTGATTTTTAGCTGGTTTTAAAGAGCGTCGCCGTGATGTTTTGGGGTTTGGTTTGTTGTTTTTTTTCTACCCCTTTTGCCCCCACGCGCGTGTGTGACGATGGGAAATTCCGTTCCCCGCGGGTCGTATTTTCCACTCGCAGCCTTAATTTCCTGTCGGGTTCAGCAATTACCATCGCTCTGCCAGCAGGTTTGAAGTTTGTAAAAAAAAAAAAGGGTGGGTTTTGTTTTTTTTTTTTCGCTAGAAAACACAGGTTTGTTCTGCGACTGGGCTCCTCCTGGCGTGAAACAGAGGTTCTATTTTGGGTTGCGGTTTTCTTTTTAAAGTGTCCCTCGAGCTGACGGATAATTGGAGGTGAAACCTTGATTGAAGCAAACGGCTCGTTCTGGAGCAGTTTCAGCACAAACAACTCTTTAACCCGTGATGAAAATTAATTAACCGCCCCCGTTTCTTTCCAGCTTTCGCCCCGATTCCCTTTGGAGGGATTTATCTTCCCCTGGAAGTCCCAGCCAACAAGTGCCATCGCTCTCCGTTGGTCCTGGCTTACGACCAAGCCCATTTTTCTGCCCTGGTATCCATGGAGCAGAAGGAACCCACAAAAGATCAAGGTGGGTGACAAAGAAGATGGAAAGCAATATGACGTTGAGAGCAGCCCTGCTGAGGAGGGCTTTTGAGGGGTGTTGGGGGGCACGGAAAGCTGGCCGTGGGCTGGCAACGTGTACTGGCGGCCCAGCAAGCCCCCCACCCCCTGGAAATGGGGGGACAATGGTTGGGGGGGGATTCTGCCCCTCTGCTCCGCTCTGGGGAGACACCCCCACACCCAGTGCTGCCTCCAGCTCTGGGGCCACCAGCATCAGAAGGACACGGAGCTGTTGGAGGAACATCAGAAGGACGTGGAGCTGTTGGAGCGGGGCCAGAGGAGGCCCCGGAGATGCTGGGAGGGCTGGAGCCCCTCTGCTGGGAGGGGGGGCTGAGAGAGTTGGGGGGGTTCAGCCTGGAGAAGAGAAGGCTCCGGGGAGACCTTGGAGCCCCTTCCAGTCCCCAAAGGGGCTCCAGGAAAGCTGGGGGGGGACTCTTGATGAGGGAGGGGAGCGATGGGACGAGGGGGAAGGGTTTTAAGCTGAAAAAGGAGAGATTTAGGTTAGATATTGGGCAGAAGTTCTTTATTTTGAGGGTGGTGAGAGCCTGGCCCAGGTTGCCCAGAGAAGCTGTGGCTGCCCCATCCCTGGAGGGGTTCAAGGCCAGGTTGGAGGGGGCTTGGAGCAACCTGGGCTGGTGGGAGGTGGCCCTGCCCAGGGCAGGGGGGATGGAACGGAGTGGTCTTTAAGGTCCCCTCCCACCCAAACCATTCCATGAAGATTCCTTGATGCTAAACGTTGCCAGTCGTTGTGTCACTTGGTGTGACACCAGTTGCCATCAGAGCTGATGTTCTTGGTGGGTGCTCAGGGCTTGGCTGCCACCGCTGCCAACGTGCAAGATTTTGTCCTTTTGGGCACTACAAGTGTATTTTCTTCTCCCTCCTGCAGCTGTGATCCCCCTGACGGACTCGGAGCACAAGCTGCTCCCCGTGCACTTTGCCGTGGATCCCGGGAAGGAATGGCAGTGGGGAAAGGACGACAGTGACAACGTCAAGCTGGCCAGGTCGGTCACAGCTCGGGGGGGTTCCTCGCTCTGTCCCCAGCCGGGGCTTTCTCCTGTCTGGGTGAAAGCTGGGCTTGGGGCAGGAACCTTTCTGGTGGGGATGGAAGAGCTTTTTCCTCTTATTTTATCCTCTTTTAATGCCCCGATTCTGGTACTTTTGGGGTTGGGTGGTGACATCTCGTGAGCTTCGTTCCCAGGAGGTGAAGAGATGATTCCTCCAAATCCCAGAGCTTCAGACTGGGTGTTGGCTCAGAAACGAGAGGCAAAAGAGGATGAACTGTCGTTTTCACACCAAAAAAAAAGGGTGTATTTTTCCATTCCTCTCTCCCCACTCGAAGCTAACGAGGTCTCCGAGCATCTCCGTCACCCTTTGGTGGCAACCGAGCTGGAAAACCTCCCGAATCCAAGGATTCAAATTCAGCAGAGGTTTTACCGATGCCCTATCCCAGTCTGAGGGGTTTGGAGCCAGTAGAAAAAACTCCATCCCTCTCATTTTTTTAACCGGAAAGAATGATTATTATTTTATTTATTTTTTTTTTACATTTTTTTGCCAAGTGGAAATTTTGGAGCGATTTTTACTCTTTTTTTTTTTGGGGGGGGGGGTAGGGGGAGAGAATCCTTTTGAAACCAACTCTGCCTCGATCTGTAAATCGAAGAGGAGAGAACCTCCGTTCTGGGCGCGAAACTGGACTCTAACTTTGGGGGGGGGGTTTTTTGGGGGGGGGGGGGGGTTGTGTGTTTGGTTTGGTTTTTTTTTTGTTGGTTGGTTGGGTTTTTTTATCCTTATTTTAAACGGCAGCGTGACGTTGTCGCTGGAGGCGAAGCTGCACCTGCTGCACAGCTACATGAATGTCAAGTGGATCACGTTGCCTTGCGACACGCAGGTAAAAGAGACGCCGGGGAGGGTTTATCGGACTCTTTTTAATTATTCAAACCCCCCCTGCCCCCACACACACACACTTCTGCGGGGGGCTCTCCTTCACCTGGGGTACCCCCCCCCCCCCCCCGAAATTGCCGCTGATACTGCTCCGAGCAGAGAAATTACAGGGGGGGGGGGGTTGTTTGTATTTTATTTTCCTGGAGCTTTTCGTGCCTGTTTTTTCCCCCCTCTCCCCGCAAACCCGACGCGGGGGGGGGAAGGGGGGGGGGGGTCTGGGGTGGCTGGAAGGAGAAAAAACGACACCGGTTGCTCCAAGACAAACGCAGGCTCTCGGTTTACGGCCGCCAGAAGCTGCTGTTGAGACACGGGGTCGGATTCCACTTTTCCCAGGACCTTTCCTTGACAGGAAAACTCCCTTCCGTGTCCCCAAATCCCCGCCTCGACAGCGGGAAGAGGTTTGGATTTGGGTGGTTTAGGTTTTGGTTTTTTTTTTTTTCCCGCCTTCCCCTTTTAGGGGAAAACTCCCCAAATTTAAAGGATGAGCTGCTCTGGTCTGCGGGAAACCCGGTGAGGTGTCATCTCCACAGCAAAGCCCGAGCGGGTGACGTTCTGCCTTGTCACCTCCTGAACGGGCCACCTCCAATGTCCCCATCTCCACCTTCTCCTTCTAGATGGAGGGACCCCGGGAAACGGGTGCGCCCCCCACACACCCCCCACCCCGAAACGCTCCGGGGGTGACCGGCGGGGGAATTTATGGGAATTTATTACCTCCTTGTTTTTTTCTTCTCCACCTTTTCCCTTGAGACCACCAGCGAGTTAAGATGGTTCTGGACCCTCAGGAGGTGCCACCGAGTGTGTTCGAGGGTTGTCCCCTTCCCTTCTCGGAGCTGCCACCTCCTTTGCTTCACCTGAAAGTTCTTCTCCGAGGAGCTCGGTGACTCCATGATCCCAAGGGTCTCTTCCAACGTAGGCGATTGATTCTCTGATTCTCCGATTCTCTGACTTTGATATGTAATTATTATTCTTTTTTTTTTTTCTTTTTTTTTTTTTTTTTTCCCCCTTCTTTCCCAGGCGCCTTTGGCCCAGCCGGAATCTCCCACAGCCTCCGCCGGCGACGACGCTCGTTCGGCTGCAGAATCGGGAGAGTCGGACAAGGAATCGGTCTGCAGCAGCTCGGCCAGCAACGGGGGGAGCAGGGCTTGCAAAGAGAGAGAGAAACCAAAGAAAGACCGGGAAAAAGAGAAGGAAAAAGAGAAAAAACGGGCGGATTCGGTGGCCAACAAGCTGGGCAGCTCGGGAAAACTTTGGGAAGCAAACTAAAAAGAACATGGGGGGCTGATGCACAGCAAAGGCGGCAAGGGGGGGGTGAGCAACGGGCAGGGGACACCTGGAGAAGAAGAAAAAAGGCTCCTTGAAATCGAGGAAAGGCAGCAAAGAGGAACCTTCCCCGGGAGACTCAGGGGTTCCCGCCGAGAAAACCACCTCCTCGGGAAAACGGTTCCCGAAAAACCCTCGGATCCTTGGAAATACGGCAACGACGTCAGGCTGAGCCTGAGCATCCTGCGGGCGGCCATGCAGGGCGAGCGCAAGTTCATTTTCGCCGGCCACCTCAAAACCAGCAACCGGCACCAGTACCAGGAGGAGATGATCCAGCGGTACCTCCTGGATGCCGAGGAACGCTTCCTGGCCGAACAGAAACAAAAAGAGGCGGAGAAAAAAGCCCCCCCCACCCACCCAGCCAAGAAACCGGAGCCGGAGGGAAACCCCAACAAGGGCGAGGAGGTGATGCTCAACCCCGCGTACCCCCCCCAGCCTCCCCCCCCCCCCGCCTACACCCTCCACACCCCGGATTTGGCCCTGAGCGCTAAAATCGCCGCTTTTCCCTCCGGTTATTCGGGAGTTTTCACTTTTCCAGACCTTCCCCCCCGGTGAACAGCCTGGAAGGGTCTCACCCCCCCGGCTACCAAGACGGTAGGCGGCAAGTAGCCGGGGGGCTTGCGGTAGCCTCCCCCCTTACGCCACTTTACCCCGGCACTGCCCCCAGGCGCCGCGGGCGAATCCCTACCAAACCAGCCCTTCCCACCCGGGGAGATTTTCCCCCACGGACATGGAAGTTCATCCCCTTTTCCCTTCGGAATGCGAGGCTTCCGGTTGCGCCCCCCCAAGCCAGGCGACATCGCACGACAACGGTTACCGGACCCCCCCGAAACCGAGGGCTGGCAAAAAGGGACGTCGGGGGAAAGGAATAAAAACCGGCTCCTCTATAACGTCCCGCAGACCAAATGCAAGCAGCCGAACTGCGGTTTTTACGGACACCCGGAAACCGGGAATTTCTGCTCCTGCTGTTACAAAGAGGAGATGAAACGCAAGGAGCGGGAGGCTCTGGTGCACAGGTTCTGAGCCCCCCCCCCACCCCTCACTCCCACCCCCCACCTTCCCCCCCCCCCCCATTTCTAACCTCACACCCCCCCCTCCCCTCCGGCGCTGATCTTAGGACCCATGAAAGATGGGGAATGCAATAATATATATATAATTTCTTTATTATTATTATTATTTTTTAACACCTTCCCCCGCGCTGCTGGAAGGGGGGGAGGGAGGGGGGAGCGGATATTTGGGCTGAAACCAGGGGGAGAGAAAAGGGGGGGGTGGGGGGGGGAGGAGGGCGAGGGACAACGCCCCCCCTCCCCGGGGACGAGAGGGATGAGCAGAACGGGGGAAAAAAGGGAGGTTTTGGGGTTTTTTTTATTTTTCCTTCGAAACCATTCGATAAACCAGACCAAAGCTTTGGGAGACGCCACGGGGGAGCAGCACCCGCCGGATTCCGCCGTCACCAACCGCCCGGAACCCGGCGAAAACATCCCAGAAATTCCACAAACCCTTTTTTTTTTTTTTTTTTTTTTTTAAAGGAGAGATTCTTATTTTTATTGTTTGGGTTTTTTTTTTTGGGGGGGGGGGGTGGGGGGTGTGTTTCAGTTTCTATTTCTTTTTTTGCCCGGCTCCCTCGGGTGCTGGCAGCGGGTTCCACTCCGGTTTTGAAAAAGTTATTTGAAAAGAAGATTTTAAAATATGATTTGAAACTCTTTGGGGGGGGGGGGGCATCGCAGCGCTCGAGTGGTTTGGAATTTTGGGGGGTTTTCCCCCCCCCCCCACCCCAGTCCTCGCAGAAGGACTGGGCCAAAAAAAAAAGACAGTGGTACCCTCGACCCGATTTAGTAAGAATTAAGAGAAAAAAAAAAAAAACAAAAACAAAAAAAACCCCCAAAACCCCAAAAAAACGAGCGGGAGGGAACGCTGCCCCCCCCCCCCTCAATCCCCCCCCCAGCGATAACTCTTGAGCAATTACTACCTCTTTTCCGCTGAATCCAATTAACTCGGCTCCGTTTCGCTGAGCCACCTCACTGGGAATATTAAAAAGTCTAGTTTTCTTTTTCTTTTTTTTTTTGCTAATAGGGCTTAAAAAAAAAGAAAAAAATAAATAAAAATACAGACCCATAACTAACCGTTCCCTTCCGCCCCCCCCCCAACTTCCCCCCCCCCCTCCATCCCAACCCCTGCGGGTGGGTTTAACTTTAGCACCTGCAATATTTGCACACATCTATTTTACTTTTCAATATTTTTTTCTTTCTTAATTTTTTTGGAACTACGCCCCCCCCCCTCCTTCCCCCCCCCCCCAGTTTCACGCAAGAGCGAGGTTCAGCTTTTTTACACCCCCCCCCAAGAAAATACACCCCCTGATTCAAAGCTTTACACCCCTCCCTCGCCGTTGGAATAATTTGGAATTATTTTGAAATTTTTTTTTTGGGGGGGGGGGGGGAGTTGTTTTGGGGTTTTTTGGCTTTTTTTTTTTTCAGAAGGCGTCCAACTATGCAATCCCTTCCCCTGCCGACCCCCCCCTTGCCCCCCCCC
>NC_133602.1:564653-615507 GCF_964106895.1 Numenius arquata | reverse complement strand
CCCGGGGACACGAGGGGGGACACACACACACACACCACGAAGCAGGCGCCCCCCCCCGGGACGGGGAGGGGGACGTGAGCCCCACGGGACACAGGGGACACACCGAGGACCCCCCCCCCCCGGGGACACGAGGGGATTAGGGCGGGGGGGGGGACACACACACACGACACGGTGCAGCCCCCCCCCTCCCCGGGACACGGTGGTACGGGGGTAGGGGGGGGACACGGCGCAGCCCCCGTGGGACAGCGGGGAGACGGGGGGGGGCGACACGGGGGACATCGGGGGGGAGAGGGGGACATGGGGGGGGGCGGGGGGGGGGGAACGACACGGGGTCCCGCTCCCTCCCGGGGACCCCCCCCCCGCCCCGGTCCCGGTTACTCACAGCGCGCACGCGCAGCCGCTCCACGTGCGTCCGGGGCCGCTGCGGATACGTCCGGTTCGGGAGGGGGCGGGGCGTAGGCGCCAGAGCCGCGCTGATTTGCTGGCGGCGGAGCCAATCAGAGGGGAAAGGGGCGGGGAAAGGGGCGGGGCGGAGGGAAGGCATGAATGAAGGAAGGAATGAATGAAGGAATGAATGGGGCTGGGCGGAATGGGGCGGGGGGGCGGTAACGGGGGGGGGGAATGGGGCTGGGGAGGGGAAACGGGGGGTGTAGAGACCCCCTGCCCCACGGATCTGGGGCATCTCAGCCGCCCCCAGCACCGGGGCCTTGCTGCCCCATAGCCTCCAGCCCCACTGCCCCATAGCCCCCAGCCCCACGGCCCCCAGCCTCACTGCCCCATAGCCTCCAGCCCCACTGCCCCATGGCCCCCAGCCCCACTGCCTTGGGAACCCCCCCCAGCCTCGCTGTGCTGGGACCCCCAGCCTCGCTGCCCCACGGCCCCCCCAGTCTCCGATGCCCCATAGCCCTCAGCCCCGCTACGCTGTGACCCACTGCCCTGTGGCCCCCCAGCCCCGCTGTGTTCTCACCCCCCTCTCCAGCCCCACGGACTTGTGACCCCCCCCAGCCCTGCTGCACTGTGACACCCAGCCCCACTGTGCCAGGCCCCATGGCAGTTCTCTGGCCCCACAGCAGTTCTCTGGCCCCACAGCAGTTCTCTGGCCCCCACAGCAGCTCTCTGGCCTCACAGCAGCTCTCTGGCCCCATAGCAGGTCTCTGGCCCCACAGCAGCTCTCTGGCCCCACAGGTCTCTGGCCCCCATGGCAGCTCCCTGGCCCCACAGCAGCTCTCTGGCCCCACAGCAGCTCTCTGGCCCCACGGCAGCTCTCTGGCCCCCACAGCAGCTCTCTGGCCCCACGGCAGCTCTCTGGCCTCACAGCAGCTCTCTGGCCCCATAGCAGGTCTCTGGCCCCACGGCAGATCTCTGGCCCCACAGGTCTCTGGCCCCATAGCAGCTCCCTGGTCCCATGGCTGCTCTCTGCCCCCATGGCACTTCTCTGGCCCCACAGCGGCTCTCTCCCTCGCACCCCCGCGCAGGCGGCTCAGCGCAGCGGGTTCGTTACCGGCTGCACCGCCGGGTGATTCATCCCGCTCCAGCCCTCCCCGCGCCGGCAGCTGCCAAAAATAGCGATGCAGGGGGGGGGAACAACCCTCCAAATAACCTCCCCTGCCTTCCCCCCCGCTACGCCGGCGGCAGGCCGGGATGGCGGCCACCGGGCGATGTCCCCGACACCTCCATCCACAGGGCATCTGGGACCTGGACCCGTCGCTGGGGGATACCACGCTCCGGTTACCATGGTAACAGAGGAAGGGAGGGATGGGGGGGAGAGAGGGGCTGGGGTGGGGGTCCCCCCTCTCTGGGATGTGTGTCTCCCCTACCCGGGGAGGGGGGGGGACAGTGCAGCCGCGAGTGCCAGGCCCAGGCTCAGTGGCAGCCGGTGTCTTGCTCGGTGGCAGCCACCAGCCGGGCTGGGGAACTGGGGGGAATGGGAAGGATGGTGGTTTCCCCCCCATTTTCTTGGCTGGTCAGAGAGCTGAGGAGCAGGATGAGCTGCCGTCGCCATGGGAACCATGCAGGCAGGGATGCAGGCAGGGGATGGGGGTACGGGCAGGGGATGCAGGGGGGTTTGGGGGGGGATATGGGCAGGGGATGGGGGTACAGGCAGGGGATGGGGGTACGGGCAGGGGATGCAGGGGGGTTTCGGGGGGGGATACGGGCAGGGGATGGGGGTACGGGCAGGGGATGCAGGAGGGTGATGGGGGCACAGGCAGGGGATGTGGGCAGGGGACAGGGGGTGCAAAGAGGGGGTGCAGGAAGGGGATTTGGGGGAGTACAGGAGGGGACAGAGGTGGGGGGGGCGGCTGGGGGACAGGCAGGGGATGCGGGAGGGGTAACAGGCAGCGGGATGGGGGTGTGGAGGGGGGGGGGGCGCGGGTAGGGGAGGGTGCAGGCAGGTGGGCACAGCCCAGAGGCAGCAGCAGAGGGGCCTGGGGGAGGGGGGGGGGGCTCAGGGATGGGACGGCTGGTGGCATCGTGGGAACCGTCCCCTCCTGGGGAAACCGAGGCAGGGGGGAAACTGCCTCATCCCAGGGGGGTTTGGGGCGGGGGGGGGGAAGGGAGGGAGGGCGTTCAACGCGCGTCGTGTCCCGTTGCAGTGAGCGAGGGATGCTCCCGGACCAGCCCAACCGTCTGCGGTGGTCCCCGCTGCCCTGAGTGCCACCGCCATGCCCAGCCCCGTCCGCCGCCCCCCCGGTGCCGCCGGCCCCCCCGGTTTAACCATGCTACCGGCGGACGGTTCGGCTTTGCTGCGGGCCGTGGCCCAGGGCAAATTCCGCCTCACCCGCCTCTTGTTGGAAGGGGGAGCCTACATCAACGAGGGCAACGCCGCCGGGCAAACGCCGCTGATGGCCGCCTGCCGGGCGGGCTACGCCGACCCCCTGGAGCAGCCCCGCATGGTGCGGTACCTGCTGGAAAACGGGGCCGATCCCAACATCCCCGATAAAACGGGCAAGACGGCCTTGATGCACGCCTGCGCCGAGCGCGCCGGGCCGGCGGTAGCCGCCGTCTTGTTGGCCCACGGGGCCGACCCCAGCGCCCGCGACTACGCCGGAGCCTCCGCTTTGGTTTACGCCATCAACCGGGGGGACCGGGAGACCCTGCAGGTGCTGCTGGACGCCTGCAAAGCCCGAGGGAAGGAGGTGATCATCATCACCACCGACACGTCGCCCTCGGGGACCAAAACCACCCGCCAGTACCTAAACTCGCCCCCTTCGCCGGGGCTGGAGGAGAAACGCTCCCCGGCCCTTTGCATGTCGCCCTCCGACATCGAGGTGCGGACGGCGGCGTCGCCGGCCGGCAGCGAGAAGGAAGAGGAGAGGGATGTCTTCTGCTTCCCCCCGCCGCCGCCGCCGCCGCCGCTGGCCACCGCCGCCCCGGAGCCCCCCCGCGCCCGGGGGCGGCCGTTGAAGCGCCTCAACTCCGAGCCCTGGGGGTTGGTGGCGGCCCCGGGGACGGAGGGGACGCGGGGACCCCCCGAGCGGTTGGTGGCGGGGATGGAGGGGCTGAGCCTGGGGGGGCGCCCGCGGCGGCACAGCGTGGAGGGCCGGGAGGCCGCCGGGTTGCCGGGGGCCACCTGGGCCGAGCGGGTGCCCCCCGGTTGCCCGCAGCCCTTGGCACGTCGGAACACGGCCCCCGAAACGGCGCGGGTCAAACCGCCTCGCTGGGACCCCCCCCGAAATGGAGGGCTCGGCCGTGTCGCTGCCGGCCACCGAGTCCCCCCCGGCCACCCGCCGGCGGCCCCCAGGTTTGCTGGAGCGTCGCGGCTCCGGCACCCTCTTGCTGGAGCCTTTGGCCTCGGGGAGGGCAGGTTTCTTGCCCCCCCTGCACCCCGGCCCGCACCCCCCCGGCCCCCGTGGCCCCCCGGCCCCCGGCTCCCCCAAGGGACGCCGCAAGCTGCTGCGCCGGCACTCCATGCAGACGGAGGAGATGCGGCAGTTGGCCAACTTCCAGAGCAGCGTGGCCCCGGAGCCCGGCAGTTAGGGACATCCCCTCCCCCCCCCACCCCATCCCCCCCCCAAAACCTGGAGCGGCACCCGGACACCGCTCCCGGCATCCTCGGGGACACCATCAGCCCCCCCCCCTCCCCGTGACGGGACCACCTCTGTCCCTGTTGGGTTGCTGTCGTACCCAGCGTGGGGCTTCCAGAGGCAGGCGGTGGCGACGTTCACTCTGAACCCTACTGATGACTGCGGGCACATGATGATTCTTCCATTGCTGCCATGGGCAGAAACTTCGCACGACCCCCCCCCCCCAAATTCCCACAGGAGCCGGCGTCCCCCCCCCCCCACCTCCAGACTCCCCTGCGTCTTCCTCCCGCTCCTTCCTCATCCTCCCAGCACCGCTTTTCCCTGTGGACCGTGGCAGCGGCTGCCGGCTGCCCAACCTGTGCTGCGTTTGGGGGTCCCCGGGGGTGCCAGGCGCTGCTGGGGGGGCTGGGTGCTGCGAGCAATAACCGGCCTCCCCCGTCCCTAGATAGTCCTGTGTCCCCCTCGTTTTTGGGGCGCGGGGTCGCAGCGAGGGGGGTGCCAGGGTGGGGGGGAAGGGGGGGGGCACACGCTGTCGGTGTCCCAGTGAATAAAGGCCCCAGCAGAGCTCAGCCCGTCTCCGAGTGTTGGGGGGGGGGGGGCGCTTCCCCTGGGCATGGGCAGGATGGGATGGGGTGGGGGGGCAGCACTTCTGGACACATCTGGGTGCACGGGGGGCTGGCACATCTGGGTGCTAGAATATGTGGGTGCCAGCACATCTGGGCACTGGGCTAATGAGGACCGGCACATCTGGGTACCAGCACATCTGGGTACCAGCACATGTGGGCACCAGGGTGCATGGGGGTGGCACATCTGGGTGCCAGCACATCTGGGGACTATGTGTGTAGGACTGGCACATCTGGGTGCCAGCACATCTGGACACTGTGTGCACGTGGACTGACACATCTGGATGCTAAAAGATACGGGCGCCAGGGTTCCTGGGGGTTAGCACATCTGGCCAGCAGGGTGCACGGGTGCTGACACATCTGGGTGCCAGCACATCTGGGCAATAGGGTGAACAGGGGTGGCACATCTGGGTGTTATAATATGTGGGTGTCAGCACATCTGGGCACCGGGGTACATGGGGGCTGGCACATCTGGGGACCATGTGTGTAGGACTGGCACATCTGGGTGCCAGCACACCTGGGCACCGGGGTATATGGGGATTGGCACATCTGGGTGCCAGCACATCTGGGCACCAGGGTGCACGGGGGCTGGCACATCTGGGTGCTAGAATATGTGGGTGCCAGCACATCTGGGCACTGGGCTAATGAGGACTGGCACATCTGGGTGCCAGCACATCTGGCGAGGGGACCCTGATGGGTGCTGCTTGCTAAGTGGGGGGGGGTGGGGGGGGTGTCCAAAGCAATGGCGTGGCCGTGGGAGGGGGCAGCCCGGCCCCCCCCCCATTCCCCCCATTCCCCTTGGGGACACAGCGCGGGGGGGGGGGGGTCGCAGCGGGTGGGCACAGGCTCAGCCCCGGTGGCGGTCGGAGTGGGGGGGGGGGGGCTGGCTCTCAGGGACCCCCATGGCGGGGTAGGGGGGGGGGGACGGGACACACACATCCCGCAGCGCGGTGTTGGGGGGGGGGCCGGGGGCTACCGGCGGGGTCGGGCCGGTGCCGGTGCCGGGGGCCAAGGGGGGGGCCCGGGGGCTGCCGGCGGGGCCGGGGCCGGTGCCGGTGCCGCAGCGGGAGGATGGGCCGGGCCGGGCCGGGCGGCGGCTGCGGCATCGCGGGGCGGCAGCACTGCGGAGGGTACCGCTCCGGGGGGCTGCCGGGGTTTGGGGACACCGCCGGGGCTTGGGGACACTGCCGGGGCTGGGGACACTGCTGGGGCTTGGGGACACTGCTGGGGGGCACCGCCGGGGCTTGGGGACACCGCCGGGGCTTGGGGACACTGCTGGGGGACACTACTGGGGCTGGGGACACTGGTGGGGGGCACTGCCGGGGCTTGGGGACACTGATGGGGCTTGGGGACACTGCCGTGGGGCACCGCTGTGCCTTGGTGACACCGCTGGGGCTGGGGCCATCACTGTGGGGCACTGCTGGGGGTCAGGACGTTGCTGGGGGACACTGCCGGGGCTTGGGGACATCAGCGGGGGATACTGTCGGGGCTTGGGGACACTGCTGGAGATGGGGACACCACTCGGGGACACTGCCGTGGGGCACCACTGTGTCTTGGCGACGCTGCTGGGGCTCAGGACATTGCTGGGGGACACTGCTGGGGCTTGGGGACACCGTTGAGGGGACACTGCCGGGGCTTGGGGACATCAGCAGGGGATACTGCTGGGGCTTGGGGACACTGCCGGGGCTTGGGAACACTGCTGGGGGACAATGTTGGGGCTGGGGACACCGCTGGGGGACACTGATAGGGTTTGGGGACACCGTTGAGGGGACACTGCCAGGGTCTGGGGACATTGCTGGGGCTGGGGCCGTCACAGTGGGGCACTTCTGGGGCTCAGGACATTGCTGGGGGACACTGCCAGGGCTTGGGGACACTGCTGGGGGACACCGTGGGGACAAGGACACTGGCAGCACTGGGGGACACTGCTGGGGGGACACTGCTGGGATGGGGGGCAGGGGACAGGACACGACCCCACAGGGCTGGGGGGACAGGCTGGGGTGCTGCTGGGGAATGGGGGGGGACACCGCTGGGGACAGGGACCCTGGGGTGAAGGACACCGTCACAGGGCCGGGGATAGGACATGGGACAGGCCCCCCCACCCTCGGCATCCTCCCCCCCCCCCCAAAGCTGGCTAAACCCACCCTGCAGGGGACAAGGGGGGGTCCCTGGGGGGCCGGGCACGAGGAGGTGGCTCCTCCATGGACACGAGGACCGGCCACTGGACCCCCCCACTGTCCCCTTCTCGGTGACAAGAGGGATTTTTTGCCCCCCCCCCCCCGCAGGGCTCTTCCCCGGGCGAGGAGGAGGAGGAGTGGGGAGGAGGAGGAAGGAGTCCCTGGGCTGGCCAGGGGACACCGGGGGGGGGGGGGGGAAATAGTGGGGGACATGGTGGGACAGGAGTGACAGCGGGGGACAGGGGTGGTGACCAGCCTCGTCCCGCTGGGTGCTGAGGGCTCCTGGGGGTGAGCTGCACCCTTGGGTGCTCCCAGAAGCGGGGGGGGGGTCCTCGGGGAGGGTGGGGGGACACACACAAGGCCACTGTCCCCAACCTGGGAGGGGGCTCCTTTATGCGCCACGTCCTACTGTGGGAAAGGAGCGGGGGACCCATCGCCCTGGGCCACCCCCCCCCCAGGCTGAGACCTGACCAAACTCAGGACAGAGCAGCAGGACCCCGGCCGGGAGATCGGGGGCAAAGATGCTCAGCGTCACCACGTCCTGCCGCGGGGACGAAGCCCAACGGGTCCCCGGGCTCCCAGCCCCGCGGTGGCGGCCACCGCCGGCATGAACGTCACGGGGACGGCGGGGAACCGGAGCTGCGACGGCGAGGAGCCCGTCCCCCTGCCCACCTTCTCCACGGCGGCCAAGGTGCGGGTGGCCGTCACCTGCCTCCTCTTCCTCTCCTCCACCTGCTGCAACGGGGCCGTCCTCTGGTCGGTGGCCCGGGGGTCACCTCGGTGGCGGCCACCTCGCGTCCGCGTCCTGATGGCCAACCTGGCGGCGGCCGACCTGCTGGTGACGCTGGTGGTGATGCCCTTGGACGCCGCCTGGAACGTCACCGTGCAGTGGTACGGCGGGGACGCCGCCTGCCGGGGGTTGATGTTCCTCAAGCTGGCCGCCATGTACGCCTCGGCCTTCGTCACCGTCGTCATCGCCTTGGACCGCCACGCCGCCATCGTCACCCCCTTGGCGCTGGGCCGGGCCGAGAGGAGGAACAAGGCCATGCTGTGGGGGGCCTGGGGGCTCAGCGCCCTGTTGGCCCTGCCCCAGGTGGGACGATGATGATGATGATGATGATGATGGTGGGGGCAGCAGGGAGGGGAGGAAGGGTGTTGATGTCCCTCTCCCCGTCCACTTGCAGGCCTTCGTGTTCCGCAGGGTGAGGCGGCGGCGGCCGCGGCGCTTCGTGCAGTGCGCCACGGTGGGCAGCTTCGGGGCGCACTGGCA
The DNA here is from genome assembly GCF_964106895.1 of Numenius arquata. Taxonomy (NCBI): domain Eukaryota; kingdom Metazoa; phylum Chordata; class Aves; order Charadriiformes; family Scolopacidae; genus Numenius; species Numenius arquata. The sequence goes on along the minus strand of NC_133602.1, from coordinate 607,415 downwards.
GGAGACCCTCTACAACATGTTCACCTTCGTCTGCCTCTTCCTCCTCCCCCTCCTCATCATGGTGCTCTGCTACGGCCGCATCCTCCTCGCTATCTCCGGCAGGATGAAGAAGGACGCCCGCGGTGAGCGCCGCGAAGGCTCCTCCACTCTCCTCTTACCTCCCTGGGGTCCTGGCCCCACCACCTGGTCCCATCTCCTGGCCCCACCACCTGGACCCACACCTCTTGGTCCCACCTCCTGGCCCCACACCTCCTGATCCCACACCTCCTGATCCCACCTCCTGGCCCCATCTCTTGGTCTGACCACCTGGACCCACACCTCCTGATCCCACCTCCTGGCCCCACACCTCTTGGTCCCACCTCTTGGACCCATCTCTTGGTCCCACCACCTGGACCCACCTCTTGGTCCCACACATCCTGGCCCCACCACCTGGACCCACACCTCCTGGCCCCATCTCTTGGTCTGACCACCTGGACCCACACCTTTTGATCCCACCTTCTGATCCCACCTCCTGGCCCCACACCTCTTGGTCCCACCTCTTGGACCCATCTCTTGGTCCTACCTCCTGGACCCACCTCTTGGTCCCACCACCTGGACCCACCTCTTGGCCCCACCACCTGGTCCCACACCTCCTGGCCCCATCTCTTGGTCTGACCACCTGGACCCACACCTCCTGATCCCACCTCCTGGCCCCACACCTCTTGGTCCCACCTCCTGGTCCCACCTCGTTAACCCAACGCACTAATGAACCCCCTGGGTGCCTCTTCCTGCCCCGCAGCCTCCCCCCAGGAGATCCAGCTCCGTCGTTCCTACAACAACATCCCCCGGGCCAGGATGCGCACGCTCAAGATGTCCATCGTCATCGTCCTGACCTTCATCGTCTGCTGGACGCCCTACTACCTCCTGGGCCTCTGGTACTGGTTCTCCCCGGAGATGTTGACCCGGGAGAAGGTGCCGCCGTCCCTCAGCCACATCCTCTTCCTCTTCGGCCTCTTCAACACCTGCCTGGACCCCTTGGTCTATGGGCTCTTCACCGTGCGGTTCCGGAGGGAGATGTGGGGGGTTTGTCACCGTCGCCGGCACCAGGAGGCGGCTTCCACCTTCACCGGTTCCTTCCGCGTCTCCACCGTGGCCGTGCCGGCCCGGAAAAGCGGGAACAGCCCGGGGGGAGCCGGAAAACACCAGCTGGAAGTGATGGCGGGGGCAGCTCCGCCGGGCAGGGGGTGCCAGAGGTGCCGGGGGGGGACGGTGGAGAGTTTCATGTGACGGGGAGACCCGGCCGGTCCCCAAAAAAGGGACGGGACGGGGGTGACACGAGGGGTCTGAGCCACCACGAAGCCACTCGAGAATAAATTCCCAGTATTTTCCCAGCAGGAAGGTGGTCTTTGGGCCGGGGGAGGGGGGGGGAGGTTAAGAGTAGCCAGCGCCGTGGGATCACCGACACCTTTCCGCGCCGGGAAGGAATTCGTGGCACCAGCCCCAAATATAGAGAATATAGACACAAAAATATGGAAAACCAAAGGGAATGGAGATTCTCCAATGGAAATTCTCCAAAGGGAATGGAGAAATAAAGAATGTGGGAAAACAAAGAAAATAGGGAAATAAAGAATGTGGAAAACCAAAGGAAATAGGGAAAACCAAAGAAAGCAGAGAAACAAAAATACAGAAAAACAAAGAAAACACAGAACTAAAGAAAACGGAAAAGGAAAGAAAATATAGAAATAAAGGCTATGGAAAACCACAGAAAATAGGGAAATAAAGAATATGGAAAACCAAAGAAAATAGAGCCACAAAAATATAGAAAACCCAAAGAAAATAGAGAAACTAAGAATACGGAAACCCAGAGAAAATAGAGAAATACAGAATATGAAACCCCAAAGAAAATAGAGGAACAAATATATAAAAAACCGAAGAAAATACAGAAACAAAAATACAGAAAACCAAAGAAAATAGAGACACAAAACCCATAGAAACAGAGGGCGCCGTGTCGGGCAGAGAGGAAAAATCTGGGGCAGAAATTCCTTTAAAAGCTGCAACGGGGGGGGGTATTTTGGGGTAAAAACCCCTGGTTTTCAATCGTGCGCCAGGGCCATGGGGAGAATTCAAGGCTCCCGGAGCCGAGGGGCGCAGAAAAGCCGTTGATCTGCCAGAAAACAGCCCGTGACCAAATAAACCCGTCGCTTCCCAACACTATTTTAAGGGAAAAAATGGCTTTTTCCAACTATGAAGTTGTTCCCCCGCCAGCCCCGAGACCCGCGGCCGGTGCCGGTGCCACTGAGTGATTTCAGGCGAATGTAAAAATAAAGAGGCAGGAAAGGAGCCGGGGCTCGGTTCCGGCTTCTCAGAATGTTTTAATTAAGGACAAATAACAAACTAACGAGAGGAGGATTTTACATCAAACCCCAGTTCTTTAAAAGGCCGAGTCGAGGCGCAAACGTAAAGTCCCCGGAATAAATCCCTCGGGAGACTGAGGAGCGCTTGCCCCGGGGGTGGGGGTAGAAAACCAATTTCTCTCCAAAAAAAAAAACCAAAGAGGCCAAAACGCCCCCTCACTCCCAGGGGTAATAAAATGCTTAAAAATGGGGGGGGTTTGGGGCGTCCCCGGGCTCAGGGGGCTGCACCCCCCCGCCCCAAACCTCAGCCGTCGCTTCTTCCCTCCCCTTTTTTTTCCTTGAAAACAATAAAATCTTGGGAAGGAGCGAATGCGCCGAAGCGATGAACTGTTCCTCAAATGCCCCAAAGTACAAACCCGCCCCCCCCATCACCGGCCCCTTTTCCCCTCCCAGTTCTCCCAGTTTGGACATGGAACGCACGGGTAGGGATGAGGGTCCATCATCGGCGTCGCCTGTCGGGGCTCCTGCTCCGCCGGCGCCCGCCCCTGGAAGAGCAAGAGGGGGGGGGGTTTATCGGAGTTTAGTGGTTTCACTCTCACTAATTGAGTGGTTTTCCATGATGACGTCATCAGTGGAGAAGTGATGTCATCAGTGGACAAACTGATGTCATCTCCCTGGACTTCTGTAGGGCCCTTTTTATGGTCCGTGGGTGGGAGGGAGGGAGGGAGGGAGGGAGGGAGGGATGGATGGATGGATGGATGGATGGATGGATGGATGGAGAAGGAGTTGGCTGGATGGATGCGGCCAAAGAGCCAACGGCTCCATGTCCAAGTGGAAACCAGTAACCACTGGTGTCCCTCAAGGGTCCGTACTGGGACCATAACACCTTCACTGATGGCACGGATAAGGGGAACAAGGGCATCCTCAGCGGGGTTCCAGGTGACACTGAGCTGAGTGGGGCGGTGACAATCCCGAGGGACCGGGTGGCATCCAGAGGGACCTGGGCAGGCTGGAGAGGTGGCCCCGTGTGACCCTGATGGGGTCCAACCCATGAAGACCCCCCCCGCAGTGCTGCCTCCAGCTCTGGGGCCACCAACAGCAGAAGGACACGGAGCTGTTGGAGCGGGGCCAGAGGAGGCCCCGGAGATGCTGGGAGGGCTGGAGCCCCTCTGCTGGGAGGGGGGGCTGAGAGAGTTGGGGGGGTTCAGCCTGGAGAAGAGAAGGCTCCGGGGAGACCTTGGAGCCCCTTCCAGTCCCTAAAGGGGCTCCAGGAAAGCTGGGGAGGGGGACTCTTGATGAGGGAGGGGAGCGATGGGACGAGGGGGAAGGGTTTTAAACTGAAAAAGGAGAGATTTAGGTTAGATATTGGGAAGAAGTTCTTTATTTTGCGGGTGGTGAGAGCCTGGCCCAGGTTGCCCAGAGAAGCTGTGGCTGCCCCATCCCTGGAGGGGTTTCAAGGCCAGGTTGGAGGGGGCTTGGAGCAACCTGGGCTGGTGGGAGGTGGCCCTGCCCGTGGAACTGGATGATCTTAAAGGTCCCTTCCAACCCAAATCCCGTTCTTCACTCCAGGTTCTAGAGTTTTCTCACCCGCGGCTTGGTTCTTACCTTCTCTTCCCCTTGGGGGGCCCTCTCACGAAGCACCAATCCACGCTGATGGGCTGCCCCATCAGCTCCTGCCCGTTCAGCCCCTCCATGGCCGCCTGCGCTTCTTTATAGGTTTCATACTCGACCAGAGTATATCCCTGAGGGGGGAGAGGAGGGAGCATGAGCCGCGGACGATTCTGGCGGGGGGAGACCCCAGGAGGGGCCAGACACGGGAAAAATCCCTCCCTGAGCCCTGTTTGATCCCGGCCTCCACAGAGAAGGGGAAGCACAAGCGTGTTTTGCACCCAGGTGGTGCCACAGGGTTGAGTTCCAACACCCTTTGCCACCAAAAGGGAGGTGGCAAAGGCACCCGGGGGCTCGAAGGACCCTCCTACCTTCAGGTAGCCCGTCCGTCTGTCGAGGTTGAGGTGGATGTTTTTGATCTCGCCGTACTCCGCAAATTTGTCGTGGATGTCTTCTTCTGTCGCCTCCTCGTGAACCCCGGTGACAAAGAGAATCCAGCCCTCCACCGCTGCGGTGCGAGAGGGACAAGAGTGACGCCGAGCACAGGGCGTGGGGGTCTCAGGGAAGGGGTGTCGTCCCCCCCAAAAAAGCTGTGCTGAAGCACAGAGCAAGGCATACAGGGGTGCGAAGGAGAGATGGAGCCCTGGAGACCAACGCTCTTGGCTCAGCCTGAGGTAAATCCCAGGAAGGAGGGGACAGGCTCTGTCCCAGCAGGGTCTGAACCCCGATATGGAGCCGAACACCCCACGTTCCCCCATTGTCTCCCCACGGTGAGGGCTGGGGAGGCGCCTCAGGTGATACTCACACCTCTGCGGGCCCGGCTCATCCCCGTCCTGCTCCACGCTGTCGTAGTCCTCGCGCACGCGGGCCCGTGAGCCCTCCTCTGGGCACAGCGAAGGGAGGGGGAAAGAGAAATGGGCAAGTGGTGCCATCACCCACGAGAGCAACAGGGCTCAGGCAACCACAAACCCATTTAACACACACACCCCCCCAAAGCACAAAGGCAGCTGGGGGTTCGCACGATCCCCCTCTCTCAAGTGTTTAAGGCAAACTGGGGGAGCGAGGGCTGAAGAGGTGGGGGCCCCCCCAGCGCCCGGTGGGTGCAGGAGGGTTGGGTGCATCGGGTGCTCCTCACCTGAGCCGAAGCCTCGGCCTTTCCGCTTCTTGGCTTTCTCCTTCAGCTTGTGGATGCTCTCTGCAGGGAGAGGGGAACGGGTCGGAACCAGGGAGGGGATGCAGACAATGGCCCCGGGCTGGGCAGGCCCCCCCCTAGGCCAGGCAGGCCCCCCGGGCCCAGCAGAACCCCACAGAGAGGGCAGGAACACCCCACCCACCCCCCCAGGACCAATCAGGTCCCCCTCAGACCAGGAAGGAACCCCAACCCAGATGGGACAGGACCCCCTCAGGCCCAGCAGAAATCCCCAGAGCAGGCAGGACCCTCCCGGGGCCGAGCAGGACCTCCTGGGACCGATCAGGTCCCCCCGGACCAGGCAGAAATCCCCTCCAGGGCCGACAGGACCCCCCAGGGCCGAGAAGGAGCCCACCCAGACCAGGCAGGACCCCCCAGGGCCGAGCAGGAGCCCCACAGGGCCTGCAGGACCCTCCCGAAGCCCGACAGGACCCCCCAGGGCCGGCACCGAGGCCTGTGGGGAGCGGGAGGAATCGGGCCGGACCTGGGCACCCCGAAGTGGGGACGGGACCCGTCAGGGAGCGGCGGGACGGGCCCAAAGCCGGGGTAACGGATCCGGGCGCAGCGCTACGAGCTGAGCCGCGACCGAGAGCGGGGAACGACACGGGAGAGGGGGTAACAGGCCCCGGTGGGAGCGGGCGCGGCGGGGAGCTGGGCCCCAAACGGGAGGAGGCGGGACCCCGCGGTGAGGGGGCGCCGGGCCGGGCCGGCCAGTGGGTCCCGGCCGTTAGGGGCCAGTGCCAACACTGCTCTCACCGTCGCCATCCTCGTCCATGGCGAAGTCCTCGCCTCCCGCCTCATGAAGATCCAGCACGTCCGCCATCTTGCCGCTCTCTCTGCCGCCGCCGCCGCCGCCGCCGCAATGCACGCCGGGAAGCGCGCCGGAAGCGCCGCCATCTTGAGAAGGGCGCGTGACGGAAGCGCTCCCGCCGCCATCTTGGGGAGGTCAGAGCAATTCGTCCCGCCCGAGCCGCCACAATGGGAAGGGCGAGGCGCCTCATCCCTTCTCCCCACCCCCGACCCCCAAACCGGGACAAACTGGGGACATACTGGGCCCAAACTGGGATCTCTGTCACCCCCCGGTGTGGCACCAGCCTGGCTGCTCCCGAGGTGCGAGCCCCCGGGCAGGGAAGATCCCAGGGAGAGGCTGGGGCCACGGTCGGCCCCAGAAGAAGAGAGAAGCCACCACAGCGACCCCAAAAATCTATGGTTTTATTGTATAAAATCACAGGTACAAAGGGCAGCGACGCGCGGCGATTTATCCTGTCAGCTTTGCATTTAACTACCCAGCCCGAACAAGGAGAACGACCTGTTTTAGATCCTAAAAAACCCCGACTGGTTCGTTTACCCCCTTCCCAGAGGAACCCCAGACTGAAAATTGGCGCCCCAATTCCCCAAAAATTTAATTTATGATTTTTTTTCCTCAGGTCAGGGAATATAATTTTTTTTTCCTCTTCCCTTCCACTGGGACCAAGGGAAACACCACAATTCTCCCCAATTTTTTTGAGGGGGGGACGGGGACACGCGGACGACCCCACAAGGGGGGATTCGCAGAGAGTTTTGCTACAAACGTTAAAATCCCCGCGCGTAAACGCCACAAAAAAGAGGAGGTTTCGGGGTTTGTTTTTTTTTTTTTGGGGGGGGTGTCCCTCCTTTGTGGGGCCGGGATGTGGGATAAACGACGGCGTCACCCCCCCAGGGACGACACCGAGCCCGGAGCAGAGACGTCGGAGCCCGCGCTATTCCTACAGCGAGTGAGTAAATTCCAATTATAAAGGCTGTAAAAACAAACAAACAAACAAACAAAACCCCAAAAACAACAACAAAAAACCCCACCAAACTCCCCACCATTTACAATCACATTTATAAAGGCGTTAAACATTAATACTGTTGTGTAAAGAGGCTGCATATAAAAAATATATATAACACCCCCCCCCCCCAATAGGCTGGTTGGGACGAGGATACAAAACTAAAATACCTACAGATAATGTGATTATTTTTATTTTTTTTTTTTAATTTTTTTTTAAAAATCTCCGTTTTAAAACCAAAAAAAAAAAAAATATTGCTGGAATTCCCAGGGGCGGCCGGATCCGCTGCCCCGAGGGTTTGTACCGGAGAAAGCTCAAAACTGCGCTGAAAAAAGGCAAATTTAGGTCTGTCTTCAACGGAAATTCCCCTTCGGCCGCCGCTGCCTCCCCTGGGACTGGGGAATGACCTTGAACTTGAGCTGCAGGAACGTTTTAAAGTCAGAAAGGGCTTTTTTTTTTTAAAACTCTAAACATTATATAGATTTAGTAAGGTTAGGTGTAGAAAGAATAAGGAATTATTTGTTTAAAAAAATAGTGCATCTAGAGGTTTTTGTTGCGGGAAGAAGCTCCGAAGGGTTTTGTCCAGCCCTCCCTTCCTCCCCTTGGTGGGATCTGACCTGAACTGCTCAACCTACCAAAAATCCTAAGAATTCACCCCAAAACTTGTTATTTTTTGGCTGCAGAGGGAGCTGGGGGGTGTAAATCGGGCACAGCAAAAGGTCAGACCCCTTTTTTCTGAAGCGTCGGAGCTTTGGGTGGTGGGGGCCGGCTCTGGATGAATTTTTTTTTTGTTAAAAAAGGCTTAAATGCAGTTTTTAGTTGACAAAGCCTAAAAAAAAAAAAATGAGTTTTCCCCTTCTTATTGCTCCCGAATTCCAAAACTCTGGCGCGGAAACCTTCCTTGGAAAGGCCAAGGTTGACGTTTGGTTTGGAAGCTGCTCCGGAGAGAACAGCGCCTCCGTCTCTCCTTTCTTGCGAGATATTTCCCCCCCCGCCCCCCCCCCCCAAAAAAAAACAACGCTCCGTTTCCAGCAAAATCAACTGGGATTTTGGTCGGGGATTCATGGGATTTGGGCATTTCCACACGGCCAGACTGGGCTGAGCACGGCAAGGACACGGAGAGGATGGAAAAGCCGGAGGCTCCATCTGGCACGGATTTAATTAAACTGCCAAATCCAATCCGTTATTAACCCCAGGGCCTCCTAATTAGTAATTAGCTGCGTTATTTACTCAGAGAATAAACTTTTCCAGGAGGGAAAAGGAAAGCAGGGAAAGCCACAACCCCCCAACAGGGCGAGGGTGAATCCTGCCCCTGGCGGGAGCGGGACTGGAATGTGGTGGGATTTACCAAAATCCCAATTTTTAATCCCTTTTCCACCCTTGGGAGCATTTTGCCCTCGTAGGGTTAAAGAGAAGGTGTCAGTTAATTGGTTTTGTTGGGTTTTCTTTTTTAATTAGTGTGCTCATCAAGAAGTTTTGAGACCCCTCCTCTACTATAAGAAGCAAAAATAATAATTAAAAAAAAATAAAAAGCAAGTCTGGATGCCAGCAGCTCCGGGGAACAGCAGCTTTCCAGAGGGAAGTGGAATTTCAGGGAATGCTGACTCCGTAGTACCAACGGCTTTGGGGGGTAATACCAAAAAGGCTGCATTTTAATGCAAAAAAAAAAAAAAAAAAAAAAAAAGGGACAGGAGGGGTCTGGAAGCAAGTATTAAGGTTTACAAAAATCTGTACAAGAGCTTTTTTTTTTGCCTTTTTTTTTTAAAAAAAGAGATCTTTAAAATGTGCAAACGGGCCGGAAGAGGCGTTAACATGCTTTAAGGTGAGGCGGGAGGAGTCGCAGGGATAGGGGGCAGAGTCTAGCAGTTGGGGGGGTGCGTGCCCCCCAGCTGGCCGGCCGCCAGCATCAGGATGTCTTTCTTCTCCTTATGGAAACGCAGCTCCTTCCCGGCCAGCCGGGCTTCGTCCAGCTCTCTCTCCGTAGAAGCCAACTCTCTGGAAAGGGCCCCCGGGTTGGTTTGTTCCCTGTTCACCCAGTCCATGGCCATCTGGTTGCGGATGTCGTCGTCCAACGCGCGGTGGGAGTAGTGGGCCAGGACCTCCTGGGGACAAGGGACAGAATCACGGAACGGTTAGAGTTGGAAGGGACCTTTAAGATCATCCAGTTCCACGAGCAGGGACACCTCCCACCAGCCCAGGTCGCTCCAAGCCCCCTCCAACCTGGCCTTGAACCCCTCCAGGGATGGGGCAGCCACAGCTTCTCTGGGCAACCTGGGCCAGGCTCTCACCACCCGCAAAATAAAGAACTTCTGCCCAATATCTAACCTAAATCTCTCCTTTTTCAGTTTAAAACCCTTCCCCCTCATCCCATCGCTCCCCTCCCTCATCAAGAGTCCCCCCCCTTCCAGCTTTCCTGGAGCCCCTTGAGGGACTGGAAGGGGCTCCAAGGTCTCCCCGGAGCCTTCTCTTCTCCAGGCTGAACCCCCCCAACTCTCTCAGCCCCCCCTCCCAGCAGAGGGGCTCCAGCCCTCCCAGCATCTCCGGGGCCTCCTCTGGCCCCGCTCCAACAGGTCCATGTCCTTCCTGTGTCGAGGACTCCAAAACTGGACACAATGCTCCAGGTGGGGTCTCACGAGCGCAGAGTAGAGGGGGAGAATCCCCCCCCTCGCCCTGCTGGCCACGCTTCTCTTGATGCAGCCCAGGATGGGGTTGGCTTTCTGGGCTGCCAGCGCACGTTGCCGGCTCATGTTGAGCTTCTCACCCACCAACACCCCCAAGTCCTTCTCCTCAGGGCTGCTCTCCAGTCCATTCTCCGCCCAACCTGGATTTGTGCCTGGGATTGCCACGTCCCAGGTGCAGGACCCTGCGCTTGGCCTGGTTGAACTTCATGCGGTTTGCACGAGCCCACCTCTCCAGCCTGTCCATGTCCCTCTGGATGGCATCCCTTCCCTCCAGCGTGTCGACCGCACCACGCAGTGGTGTGAAAAGGGGCGGTTTAGGAAAGACGAGTCACCAGACGGGACACACGGTGCTAAAACTTAAGAAAAACCACTTAAAAGATGATGTTTCGAGGCATCTGGACTCACCTGCCGCGAGCACTGCCTCTCCCGCATGGCTTTCAGGCTGCCGTTCCAGTGCAGGAGCTGGAAGACGGTCATCAGCTCCTGCAGTGACAAAAAGCGGGGGACAGTCAGGCCACGGGGGAGAGCGGGGACGAGGGTTTGGCCTCACAAAGGAGTTTCCAGCTACAGGAACAAGGAGGCGAGAAGGATTTTGCGGCGTCAGGCCCCGGTCCTTTGCCATTGGGAGGGATCACGGAAGATGTTTGCAAGCTCTGGGGGCCGTAAACAAAAGGTTTCCAGCCTTAATGAGTTAAGATTTAGTAAAAAGACAAGAAAAGCCCAGAAGCAGGGAGGGGGAAGGCACCAAACGTCCTCGGAGCCGGGATCCAAGGGCAAAGCCCGGCTCAGCCACCCCCCCAGACAACAATCCCCCGGGCAGATGAGTGGATTATGGAGGAGACAAAGCAAGCTGAGGCTTCTCTCTGCCCCGGGGATTTCAGGATTCTGAGAGAGAGAGAGAGAGACTCTGTCATCTGGCAGATTCCACGTCACCCCACCAGCCGGAGCGGGTGACAATCCCACGTTTTCCAAGCAAACAGCTCTCTTCTCAAGGCCACCCAAATTTCCCTTCATAAACATCTCCGGCTTCCCAAAGACAAACACAGCCCGAGGAACATACACAACAGAGAGTCACGCTGTGTAAACAGCACCATGAACATAAACACTTCTCTCTTCCTCCTACTGAGTTATTTCCATTCAAGGGAAAAGAGCCAGGCAAGGAATCAGCCGGGGGAAAAGTTTGCCTGCAGCAAAGAACCCCAAATACACGAGGGGAATTAAGGCGCCGACTTTGAGAGGCATCCAAACCCCGCTGGGCTCTGCGGAGCGGAGTTACCGTCTCATTTCTCCTCTTCTAAAAAAAAAAAAAAATCCCAGTTCCAGTCGGTGCGGTTACCCGGAGTCAAACTCGGGGGCGCGAGAATCGCTTCGAGTTACTTTTGGAGCCCCGAGTTGAAATGCAAAGGGTTCAGGAGTCTCAAAGCGCTGCCGTAACGTCTCTGTACGTGCCGGGGACGAGGAGCAGGCTCAAATCCCAGGCGGAATTCAGAGCGGTCTGAACACTCTGGTTTACCTGGCTCTGCTCTGCTCTGCTCGTAGGAGCAGTTTCCCCAGAAAGGCTGGAATAAAGCCCAGAAGAATCTCAGTTCTCGGTCGTCTGTTCTGCACAGACTCCTTCTGCTCCACTACCCAGAGCCCATAAGTGCTGTAGCAGCTTCCCCTCGGCAGCTTCTGCTTTTCATTTCACAGATGTTTTGTTGGAAGGAGAGAGAATCGAGGGTATTTCAGATAACTCTGCGGTCTGAGGGCACCTAACGACAGTAATCAAGGCTCCTAATTCCACAATCAAAGATCTTCACCAGCTTTTCCCAAGGGAAGGGAGATCTCTCCCCCATTACAGGGAGAGGATAAAAACCACAAATGAAAAGGGCTGGGTTAACGCCACGCAGGTATCGCCTGCACCTCCAGCACCAGTTCCCTAAATTCCGTGTCCCTGAAAACGACGGATCAGAAGAATGCATGACCCTTTCACGCTGCTGAGCCGGGCAAATATCAAAGAGCATTTAGAGAGAGGCCCAATTCCAAGTATTTCACTGCTATAACAGCACCTGGAAGTGCCACAAATCCTGAGCTGTGTTCTAAGAGGAAAACCCCACTTTTGTTCTAAATATAAAGACGTAGCAGATGTATATATAAATATAAAGCAGATATAGAAAAATGTAAGATGTAGCTGAGAAATCGACCCAACCACCCCTCAAAGCGCGGCATTGAATTCTGAACCGTACCTGGAACTCCAGCATGGATTTTCCCTTGTTGGATTCCAGCATGAAGCGGAAAGCACCGATCCCGGTGTTGGGATTATCAGCTTCCTCCCGATTGCCCTGCGAGAGACATTTCACACCTGAGCTGCAGTTCCCGACCGAGCAGGATTCACCCAGTACCTCCCCCTGCTCCATCTACCTCTACTTCTGCTCCATCCCTTCCGCTTCAGCAATTCCAGCTCAGATTGAGCCTCACACACCTCAGCCTCATCCCACCAGCCGCGTTACCGGCCTAATTCAGCCTCAAATATTTGCATTATTCACCACAGCTCTCACACAGCAACAGAACCCACTCTGCTTTTGACAATCCCACTTAAAATGGGATATTTTTGCAGCCCATGAGGGCGATTTCAAAGTTCTTACGATACTCTGGGCACCATCAAGCACCATGAGATTGCGCAGCAAGAACTGCCCCCAGGATAAGGTCTAATTAGGGCAGTAAAAGAAGAATGCAAAGCTCCTGCTGCTAGAAACGAACGTTTCGGGAAAAGATATGGTTTATGGAAAGCTGGCCAAAGTGACAACCCGGTCACAGAAGGGCCACATGAATGAATGTCTCGGTCTTACTGTCCCACCCCTGAGCTGAGGGAGCACAATCAGACTCGAGAGTGTGGGAGAGGAAGCAGGAGAACACGAATTAGAGCTACGGTTAAAGTTTTAACGCTCAGAAGTCACTGAAAAAAACCTGATGTAAAGAGTTCCAGATGTCAAAGAAAACGTCTCCTCCCGCGATTTGAGGTTTTTTTCCCCAGCAATGGCAGCGTCTGGGCATGGAGAAACCTTACGTTGAAAGATGCCAGGGCCTCCGAAACACTCTTCTCGATGAACTCGTCTGTGATCCTGCGGGAGGGATGCTCGTTAAAGACCGAGTTCATCAGCGCAATCTTCGCGGCGCTCCTTCGGGCTTCAGCCTTGGTTGGGCAGAACTGAGGAGAGAGAAATACCGTCAGGACGGACAGACAGACAGCGAGAGATCCCTCCGGCTCCGCGCTCCGAACGATTCCCCCCAGGATGTGAGGTGGGAAAGGGGTGGTGACGGCGGGTAGATGTGGAAAGTCGTGTTTTTCAGCCACCCTGAAATTATTAGGAGAGAGTTTTAAACCGCAGCCATCTCAGCCACGCAGCCACGAGGCAGGAGCTGAACTCAGAGCATCTGCAGCAGACAACGCCACCGATGGGGTCGTCAACAAAAATTAACGAGCTTAAAACCGAAACGTAAACCAAAGGGCTCTCCAGCACGAGGACGTGCTCTTCAGGAGGGACAGGAATTGTTTCTCTTGGAGCCGTTCTTCAAGCCAAGACTAGAGAGTAACCGCCTAAAGCCACTGCAGCAAAGGAATCCGAAAAGCAGGACCTCGTGTGATTTTTGGACCTTAATCTTTCGGGGGAGGTATTTGGGTTGGACGTTTTCCTTTTCAAGAGAAAGAGGGGAGAAACCATCGATCCAATGTCACGATTTGATTTCTCGAGTCTTTTGGCACCTTGAAAATAGGTTCTGGGTGAAATCCAGAGCCCTTGCGAGGAAATATTCCTCCACCAGTTTGTACATACATTTAAATAATGTAATTAAATCTCTGCTTAATCCTGGGAAGGAGAGCGAGGTACCAAAACCAGCCAGTCTGACCACAGTTTTCTCTCATGCCACGTGTCTGACCTCAGCACCACAAAGGTCCACGTCGGTCACGTGGAGGGAACACAGAACGTACAGCAAAGTAAAATTTACAGCCAAACCTTCCCGGATTGAAGCGGGGTGGGGTTTTCTAGGCAATCAGCAACGCTTACCGGCCAGCTCGACATTAAAGAGGGTTTCAGGCAGACCCATGTCATCCTCGTGCTTCAAATCAGCAGGAAAATGTTAACGGTGTATTTGAGCACTAATTTTGGTGGGGAAAGATTCTCGGGGCACCCACGTTTGAGGGTTTTGGGGAGCGAGCGGTGCCGTGGGGACAGCCCCCAGCCGAGCCTTCGTACCTGGAAACTGCCGAAGCAGCTCCCCCCGGGGAGGGTGACGTAGCAGACGTAAGGGGGGCTGTTGGACGGGACCATCTCGTACACCACCAGGGCTCCGTTTTTCAGGTCAGCCCCGCGCGACTGCTTCATCTGCCAGAACTCCTGGAGGGCCTCCACAACATTGACTGTGGAGATAGAAATGGAAATCAAGTTCAGACGCAGAACACAAGAGCCTGGGAAGCCACTTTCCTCAGGTGTCACCCACATCCAGAACCAAAAGGGCACAAACTTAGCGTTTTCCCCACCTACAGGAGCAGGGCCCTCCCCAGGGAGCTCGCTTGTGTCTTGTATGAAAACCATCGGCTTCAAAGGAAGCTGTAGGTGCACGATGTCCACACAAACCCGCCTCTCCCAGCAGGAGGAACCTCAGGAGAACCACCGAGTTAGAAAAGAAAGCTTCCTACAGAAAAGCTTTTATTGGAAAAACTAACTTAGGGAAAAGCTTTTGGCAGAGGGCTGGGGAAAGGCTGCAGAGCAGCAGGGTAGCGAGGCGGTTTTCCTCCCTAAAGGGTTGTCAACAAGCTCAGCAGGTTTGCTCAACCTGCCTCAGGTGCTCCCCAATTATTTACATTCCTTACCTTTAAGATAAAAATAAAGCAGCTGACCTGGGCGGTGCACCCTCAGCCCCACAGAAACCACCTGCCTTTTGTGTTGAACATCCCATACCCGGCTCAAAACAACAGCCCGGAGACGCGAGAGGCGACCCCGAGGCGTGAAGCCTGCCCAGCTGCCGCTTTTTGGCAGCGCTCCCTGGAACTGGGGTGGGAGGACCTGGCTGCACACCGGAGCGTGGAACAGCGGAGAAGGCAAACACCTCACCGGCCAACCTCCTTTGTGCCACGGGGGCCTGGGAAGGACGGAGACCCCAACGGTGAATCACAAGATAAAACCAGGATTAGCTTGGTTATACTTAAAGTGTTTTTTCCATCCCGGTGAGGAAAGCAGAGCCTGAAGCGTTAGCCCTGGCTGACTTGGGTAATGACAAGTCTTTTCAGAAGCAATTTTTTAAGCAGGCACTAAATTTGCCAGACAGGGTCTGAGCGCTCACCCAGCTTTAAGGGCCCATCAGCTGGCCCACCCACAGCCCTCGCGGCAATCAGCTAGTAGCCCAAATCCACCACATTAAATTCCTCTTATTTTTATTTTAACCCGCACGTGAGAACTAGAGGTGTTTGCTCTAACAACAAGGCCGCCCTGTCCTTCTTTCAATTTTTGAATCGCCAGGACTTTGGTCGACTGTCGGCTGAACACGAGCCGGCAGTGTACCCAGGTGGCCAAGAAGGCCAACAGCATCCTGGCCTGTATAAGGAACAGCGTGGCCAGTAGGACTCGGGAGGTGATCGTCCCCCTGGACTGGGCACTGGTGAGGCCCCACCTCCAGGGCTGTGTCCAGTTTTGGGCCCCTCGCCACAAAAAAAAGCCATTGAGGGGCTGGAGCGGGTCCAGAGAAGGGCAACGGAGCTGGTGAGGGGTCTGGAGCCCAAGGAGAAGGGTCTGGAGAACTTGTGAGGAGCAGCTGAGGGAGCTGGGGGTGTTCAGCCTGGAGAAAAGGAGGCTGAGGGGAGACCTTCTCGCTCTCTCCAACTCCCTTTCAGGGAGGGGGTAGCCAGGGGGGGTCGGTCTCTTCTCCCAAGGAACAGGCGATGGGACAAGAGAAACGGCCTCAAGTTGCGCCAGGGGAGGTTCAGGTTGGAGATTAGGAACAATTTTTCCACGGAAGGGGTTATTGCACGTTGGAATGGGCTGCCCGGGGAAGGGGTTGAGGCACCATCCCTGGAGGGATTTAAAAGCCGGGTTGACACAGTGCTTAGTGACAGGGTTTAGTGCTGGTTTTTATCAGAGTCAGGTTGATGGTTGGACTCGATCTTAAAGGTCCCTTCCGACCTGGACAATTTTATGATTCTATCACTTCCTTCGAGCTGTTCTGAGTTTACCCACCCTTCATTTCATCAAGAAAAAAATGACCCTCGTAGCGCCCAACGCCCTAAGCCCCATCGAATTTGCTCTGAGCTGCTTTTCTGGGCTGAAGAGTATTTTTGACAGGCAGCTGGAGAAAAAGCCTTTACTCAGCTCTTCCTCAGCAATCCTCCTCTCTCAGCCTTTTCTAATCCCCGCGTTGGAGCGAGGGGATCTGCAAAACAGACGACGGCAACTCCTCACTGATGCAAGAGCTGTTAGAAAAAAGGAGCCTTTTAACAGAGAAAAGGAGAAAAAATACCCCCAAATCCCCCTGCGAGCTCTCCGAGGAGCCGCGCACGCCGCAGTGAGCGAGACCAGGCTGCTCCTCTCCAAGTCCCCCGGGGTAAGGCACAAAAGGGAGGTGACTTTGGGGACACGTGCGAAGGTGCCACCCTGCCCCCAGCTTTTCGCTTGCCCAGGCAGGGCTGGCATTTTTTTTTAGGTCTTTCAGGAGCCTTTTACTTCGTTTTATCGCTTTCTGCAAGATGAAGCCAGGCGAGGAGTCACCAGCACTTCCCTCCTCTTTCAGGGCATTTATTCCTAAAGCAAAAGTCACATTGGATTCATTTCTAGTTTAATTTGGGTTGGTTTTTTTTTTTTTTTTCCCTTTTTTATTTTTGTTTGTTGATGAGACACACGAAACGGGGGCAATTTTCCACTGCAGACTAACAAAAAAGCCGTCCAAACAATACGCAGCTCCCTGCCAGTTCTCCCAGTGCACCCGTACCCAGACAGAATTCCCACCCATCCCGACGGATTCCCTTCCCAGGGCCAGTGTCATTCACGCACGTAATCCCCAGCGGATTTTATGGAGACAATGCCCCATTCAATAAACGGCTTCAAGGGACCCTTCGGCAACAGAGGTGACCACACAAGAAACAGCCGAGCTCCATCAGGCAACGCAAATCCTCACCGGGCACGGAATTACTGTGAAAATTCCAAAAAAATCCCACTTTGGTTGAATTTAGTGAAGTCTGAAAAAGGGGCGTTAAGGGCAGGTTAATGAGGAAACGCCGTGCGACACGGGATTGTGTTTTCAGCCCAAGACAAGGGTTCCTCTGTGCCAGCCGCTGGCTGGGTACTTCGTTAGCGACGGGAGCAAGAGTTCAGAGAGCCCAGGAGCATCCAAAAGAGGTTTTCGTCCCAGAATGGCTTCAACGCTCCCAGCTGCCGTGGGCGGGAGGGGTTCTGGGAGACGAGAGTGTCAAAATACCTCATTGAAACTCTAAAAAGGCTTCAGAACAATAGCTTTTAAAGGAGCTGGAGAGCAAGCGGCGGCGCTAGGAGCGGAGCCTGGCCCGGCTGCCCTCTCCTCGGCACCACTCCGGCTCCAGCACCGTCCCTCGCAGCCGCAAAAACAATCTTAGCATGAATTTCCACCGGATCGATGATTTTCAGCCTTGCTCCTTCACCCCCCACCCCCCCCACCCCCTCCTCCCATCAAATCCCAAAATAGCGGCGTTGGGGGGAAAGAGGAAGGAGATGGGAAGTTTTTTTGTTTTGCTTTTCCGAAGGGATCACAGAATGGTTTAGGTTGGATCCTAACTCCTGTTACGTCTCCACGGCCCTCGAGGAAGCAGGGACACCTCCCGCATCCTGAAGGATTTGAATCCCGTACGGAGCACGGAACACAACCCAACGCTCGGGCTGGGGAGAGAAAAAACGAGGGGATGGTTTCGATGGATGTAAAAAGAAGCGCCGTGTTCTTTGCACCGCACACGAGGTCGTGTTTAACAGGAAAAACAACACGTAAATAAAGCGATTTTCAATGCCTGCAAACAGATCAAGTTTCTCCACCAGCTCTAAACGCTGAAACTCTTACCATTGGCACCAGACGATACCTTTTAGTCTGTTTGTTTGCATTTGTGAGGGCAGGAACTGGAAACGCTGACGGAGGAAAAGCTCACCCATGTGTGGGGGGCAGATTTACAGAGCAAGGCTGAACCCCCACCGGTCGGCTCCTGTCGGAGACTCCCCCTTTGGAAACGTCGCTCCGGGAAGAGGAGCCGGGAGACACAAAGCAGAGCCTGCTCCGACCATCGAGCCCTATCTGTTTATAGCTTTGGAGCGTAACCCCCGCGTCCCGGCGGCGTGTATACGACAGCACATCTGACTTGCATATTAAATACAGCCCCAGTAAGCGATTCCACATGGCGCCGGGCTCCTCCGCAGCCAGACGAGCGGCGGTTCCCCCCGCCAGCACTCACCATTTGGAACCCCGGCCACCGCCTCCGTTGGACCCGCAGCCGGAACACGTCGGGAACTCAAAATAGTTGCAAAGTGTCTCCTTTCGGGTGGGGCGGAAGATTCTTTCCATCACAAGGCTACTAAAATATGCGCTTTAACCTTTTTTTCCCCCCCTCGCTTCTGTACTTGGTTTGTTGGGTTGTTTTTTTTTTTTTTTTCCCCTTTCTTTTTAAAAGCGTACATCGCCTCTCGCACGACTGGGCGCCTCTGAGGCAATCCTTGGAGCCCCACGGCGATGGAGCGTGGTGGAGTAATTAACACCCCCGCAACGGCCTCTTCCAGCACCGACCGGCGGAGTCCGTCCATCTCTCCTCCTGGCTTTTTCCATCGACAAGGGGCAGCCGCGCAGAGCACAGAACCGAGGGGGATCCCGGGAAAACCACAGCCACCGGGAACGGGCAGGGATTGCCCAGCGGAGCCCTCGTGGCTGCTGCCTTCCTTGAAAGAAATGAGCTTTTTTTTTTTTTGTCTTCACATTAAGCTGAAGTAAAGGAATTACAGACAGGACCAAACGGCTATGGCCCAAGAAGAATCCTCCTTCTTAAAAACATAAAAAACCATCTAAAAAAACCCAACAGCCTCCACTTTATCCAACTTTCTCACCTGTTAGAGCCACAGCACAAGTAGGAAACCTCCTCAGATTTAAACCACTCGCCTCAGCTCAAGTTCCTACACCTGCCTTCGTGGTCACCTACATCCTTCCTTACCCCTACCTTCTCTTCCTTCTCTAATTTAGAAAAGCAAAAAAAAAAGACCAACAAAAAACCACGTCAAATTAGCTCTCTGCAAACGGTGGATCCCATAAACCCAAAAGTTTGCATTAAACATTCTAAGAAAATGAGTCGCGTGAACATTTCTCAAGCTTGACCCCCGAAACCACGAGACTCCTTAGGGAAAAGGCAGCCCCAGGGAAACCACGGGCTCCGCGGTTTTATTCTACTCACTTGGTTTTGGCACGAGCAGCCCCAGATGGATGGGACTGGAGCAGGGAATCCTCCTTTCCTCCCCACGCTCACCTTTGAGGTCGCCCAAACCACACGAGCTCACGCCGCAGGGCTGGGAGATCCCAAGCACAAGGGTTGAGACGGCAGCAGACGGCGACAAAAGTCTCCACAAAGGGCACAAAAAGCTTATTGAACCTAATAATGACGTTTAACCTAATGACAACCATTGAAGCCTCCTGGGTCACCCTTGGAGCCCATCACATGGGCAAACCACCAGCTGAACGCCGCTGCCACCTCTCTACAACATAATTTCAGGGAGTTGGAGAGAGCGAGAAGGTCTCGCCTCAGCCTCCTTTTCTCCAGGCTCAACACCCCCAGCTCCCTCAGCTGCTCCTCACAGGTTCTCCAGACCCTTCTCCTTGATCTCCAGACCCCTCACCAGCTCCGTTGCCCTTCTCTGGACCCGCTCCAGCCCTTCAATGGCTTTCCTGTAAGCAAGAGTCTTGGAGACATCTCTTTTTCCACTTCTTTTCTCCCTCGTGCAGACACTCGGGTGAGCGTCAGCAGTCTCTGATGGGACATCGTGCTCCTCACCTGCTCTCCAAGCTCTATACCCAACTCTGCCACTGCAGAACCACAGACAAGGAGCCTTTTGTGGTGTTTCCAGAGTTTCAGGGGCCAGTCCGGCCCAAACCAAGACATATATCAATAATACCGCAATACCAAAGCAAAACCTGGAAAAATTCAAGCTTCTGCTGAGGAAGACAGAAGGGAGGAGGGTAGCAAGGACCAAGGAAAACGGGTTGGAATCCCAGACAAGGGAAAATTAAGAAGGAAGGAGGGCTGGGAGGGGAGAGTCCCACGCAGGTCTGGAAGGAGCTGATGGGGAACCCTCTGAGAGGATCCCAGACCCAGATCAGATGGGACACAGGGCACCGGAGGTGGGAGAAAGGAGAAGGGGGCTAAAAACAAGCCCTAACGGGGGGACATAGACGGTGAGGGGGACCCCACAGCCAGGGAGGGTGGGAATGAGATGGGGGGGGGGGGATGAGATGGGGGGGAGAAATTGGCTGAAGCTGGAGAGGATCCAGCCCTGGAGATGGAGGTGGGAGGAGGGAGACGGGGCGCCGGGGCTCCGGAGCTGGGAGGGAAGGAGAAGGGGGCAAAAAAGAGCCCCAACCCCAGGGACAGAGGATGCAGGAAGGGAGGGGGTGACCCCACAACCGGGGAGGGGGGGCGATGGGGAATAAGATGAAGGGAGAAACGGGCTGAAGCCGCCGAGGAGCCGGCCCCAGGCGATGGCGGCGGGAGGGCAGCCCCAGAGAGGGGGGGGCTGACAAAGGCTTTTCCCAGGGTCCCCCCCCACACCCTCAGCCCCCCGTCCCCGGCTCACCACGGCCGTAGCCCTGCGTGTGCTTGGCGAAGCTCCTCACCACCGCCTCCACCGCTTCCCGCAGCACGGCGGGCGGCCCGGAACCGGGCGGCGGCGGGGCGGCGGCGGGGCCCTGCAGCCCCAAGGGGGGCGGCGGCGGCGGCAGCCCCAGCCCCAGTCCCAACCCGGCCGGCGGCGGAGGGGCGGCGGCGGGAGGCAACGGAGCCGCCAGGATGGCGGACGGAGGGGCCGGGGGAGCGGAAGCGCCGGTAACGCCGGGGCGGAGGGAGCGGAGCGTCCCCACGCCGGGCTGCAGCCGCTGCGCCCGCACCGACTCCATGGCCGCCCCGGGAGAGCCCCGCCGCCCAGCCGCTGTCACTCACCGCCCGGAGGGGCCAATAGGGGTGGAGATCACCTCAGGAAAGGGGCGGGACGGCGGTGGCTGGTGGCCAATCGCAGCGCAGAGGAGGCTTCGGGGCGGGGCGGTGGGAGAAGATGAAAGCGGCAGCGCACCAATGGCAGAGCAGAGGAGAGGGAAAGTGGGCGGGCGGCGGAGAGGAGCGGCCAATCAGAACCCGCTTGCAGGGCGTGGAGAGGGAGGGGCGCGCTCTCCTTAATTGCCCCAATCACAAGTGAGGAGCACGGCGGGTAGGCGGGACTTAGAGGATAGCGCCCAATCGTGCTGTAGAGCTGATGATAATGACAGAGAGAAAAACGAATCAAAATGCAAAGCAGCGGAGAGTGAGGTGGGGAATTGCAACCACGTCCTTATTGGTGGGCAGAAGGGGGCGGGAAATGGAAAAGATAACCAATCACAAGCTTCGAGGCAGATTTAGAGGCGGGGACGGTTGGAATCACCCACTCACGGCATCTGTTTTGATGGAAGGGGGCGGGGAATGACTCATGCGGCCAATAGGAACGAGCTGTGCGGGTATGAAGGGGGCGGGCCTGCCCCTCGTCCTCCCCCTTCCCGGCGTGACCCGCGGCGGCTTCCGTCGCGTTCCCGGAAGTGATCCCCCCTCTCCGCCGGAGGCCGCCGGCCCGGCCCGGCCCCGCCATGGAGACCTGGGTGCGCTTCAGCGCCCAGAGCCAGGCCAAGGAGCGGCTCTTCAGGTGCGGGACGTGGAGGGGGGGAGGGTGTCGGCTGCGGGGCGGGCTCCTCTCCCCGGGAGTGGAGGGGGCAGGCGGGCGAGCGGGCACGGAGGCTCCCCGAGGCGGTGAGAGGGTGTAGGCCCCTCACGCCGCAGCGTCTCTTGGCAGGGCCGCGCAGTACGCCTGTGCCTTGGCGGGGGACACGCTGCGGAGGAACGGGGCGAGCGCCGGGGTCTTGGCCAGCGTCCGGCAGCTGGAGGCTCACCTCAGCCTGAGCCGCAAGCGTGAGTGGGACCGGGGGTTGGGGACACCGGGTGGGGAGGGAGACGATGGGGGGAGGATGGAACACCGGGGGGCAGGGGACACCGTGTGGGGAGGGAGATGATGGGGGGAGGACGGGACACCAGGGACAGGGGACACCGGGTGGGGAGGGTGACAGTGGGGGGAGGACGGACCGGGGGGGGGGGGAGGGACTCGGGGGGCTGGATGATACTGGAAGAAGAGGGACATGGAGGGGGGGTACGGACACGAGACTGGGGGACACACCGGGGCCTCCTCTCCCCCCCTCCCCCCCTCACACCACCACCCCCCCGGTGACTGTCTGTCTGTCCATCCGTCCCACAGTGCTGCGCCTGGGCAGCTCGGCCGAGGCGCTGGAGGCGGCGAAACGGGCCATTCACCTGTCGGACATGGTGCTGCGGTTCTGCGTCACCCTCAGCCACCTCAACAGGGCCATGTACTTCGCCTGCGACAACGTCCTCTGGGCGGGGAAGACGGGGCTGCTGCCCGGCGTGGACCAGGAGAAGTGGAGCCAGAGATCCTTCAGGTGAGAGGGAATTTCTCCCCCAGATCTCATCCCAATCTCCCTTCTTTCAATGTCAAACCCTTCCCCCTTGTCCCATCGCTCCCCTCCCTCATCAAGAGTCCCTCCCCAGCTTTCCTGGAGCCCCTTGAGGGACTGGAAGGGGCTCCAAGGTCTCCCCAGAGCCTTCTCTTCTCCAGGCTGAACCCCCCCAACTCTCTCAGCCCCCCCTCCCAGCAGAGGGGCTCCAGCCCTCCCAGCATCTCCGGGGCCTCCTCTGGCCCCGCTCCAACAGCTCCATGTCCTGTCCCATGGAGTAGGGGTAGAGGAAGGGGTCTGCTCTTCCCCCCAGCGCTACGTGCAGGGATTTTTCTCTTTATGGCAGAGAGCAGCATTGCAGGAGCTGGCGAGTGGTTGGAGTAGAACGTGGACTCTTCCTTCCCCCAGGCATCTTAATTTTCACAGAATCTTCTTGGTTGGGAGGGACCTTTGAGATCATCGAGTCCAACAAAAAAAAAAAAAAACAACAAAAAAACCCAAAAACCAAAACAAAACCCACACAAAACAAACACCCACAGCCACACCCCACACCTCCCCCCACAAACAGACCCGACCCAACCATCTCGGGCACTAGAGCGTGCCCTGAAGTGCCACCTCTACACATTCCTTAAATACCTCCAGGGATGGCGACTCCACCACCTCCCTGGGCAGGCTGTTCCAGTGCCTGACCACCCTCTCAGTAAAGTCATTCTTCCTAATATCTAATCTAATCCTCCCCTGCCCCAACTTCAGACCATTTCCTCTGCTCCTGTCATTATTCCCTTGGGAGAAGAAGCCAACACCCACCTCTCTACATCCTCCTTTCAGGTAGTTGTAGAGGGCAATGAGGTCCCCCCTCAGCCTCCTCTTCTCCAAACTAAACATGCCCAGTTCCCTCAGCCTCTCCTCGTATGACTTGTTCTCCAGACCCCTCACCAGCTTGGTGGCTCTCCTCTGGACACGCTCCAGCAGCTCAATGTCCTTCCTGGAGTGAGGGGCCCAGAACTGAACACAGCACTCGAGGTGAGGCCTCACCAGTGCCCAGTCCAGAGGCACCATCACTGCCCTGCTCCTGCTGGCCACGCTGTTCCTGATACAGGCCAGGATGCCGTTGGCCTTCTTGGCCACCTGGGCACGCTGCTGGCTCATGTTCAGCCGGCTGTCCACCAACACCCCCAGGTCCTTTTCTGCCGGGCAGCTCCAGCCACTCTGCCCCCAGCCTGTGGCGTTGCCTGGGGTTGGTGTGACCCAAGGGCAGGACCCGGCACTTGGCCTTGTTTTAGTGGCTGAAGGGAAGAGTGTGGCCAGTAGGTAGAGGGAGGTCATTCCCCCCCCTCTGCTCCACACTGGTGAGGCCACAACTGGAATACTGCATCCAGTTCTGGGCTCCCCAGTTCAAGAGAGACAGGGAACTACTGGAGAGAGTCCAGCGTGGGGCAACGAAGATGATGGAGGGGTTGGAGCATCTCCCCGATGAGGAAAGGCTGAGAGAGCTGGGACTCTTCAGCCTGGAGAAGAGAAGGCTGAGGGGAGACCTTATTGAACATCTAAAGGGTGGGTTGGAGGAGGATGGAGCCGGACTCTTCTCAGTGGTTCCCAGTGACAGGACGAGGGGCAACGGGCACAAGCTGGAACATGGGAAGTTCCATCTCAACGTGAGGAGGAACCTCTTTCCGGTGAGGGTGCCAGAGCCCTGGAAGAGGCTGCCCAGGGAGGGTGTGGAGTCCGGAGATCTTCCAGCCCCACCTGGATGCAGCCCTGAGCGATGTGCTCTGGGCAAGGAGGAGTTGGACCAGATGGTCTCTAGAAGGTCTCTTCCAACTCCCACAATTCCATGATTCCATGAAGAAGGCTCCCGGTGTGGCACAGCGCGGTGCTCAGCGCTGTTTGCCTGCTCTCTCTGCCCCCACCCCCCCGTCCCCGGCACCGATTCCTCTCCCCTCTTTTCCAGGTATTACCTCTTTGCCCTCGTGGTGAACCTGAGCCGGGACGCCTACGAGATCCGTCTCCTGATGGAGCGGGAGGTCGGCGGGAAGCGAGCGAAGGGCAGTGAGAACGGCCGCCAGCTCCGGCCAGACAACGGGCTCCAGCAGCTGGGGCTGAGGCTGCAGATCCAGCTCCGGCTTCTCCTCCGGGTCCTTCGGAACAACCCTCCTCTGCTGCTGGACCTGGTGAAAAACGCCTGCGACCTTTTCATCCCCCTGGACAAGCTGGGGTTGTACAAAACCAACCCGGGGTTCGTGGGCTTCTGCGGCCTCACCTCCTCCCTCCTCTCCATCCTCGCCATCCTTCATCCCTGGCTCAAACTGAAGCCTTAGCTTTCCCCGGGAGCTCCTCCGCGGGCTCCAAACCGGCCTGGGCGGATATTTGGGGGGTGTGGGGTGGGGGGTAGGGGGTGTGTGTTTATTCCTGGGGTTGGGGCACGACTTGAAGCTGCTTTGACCGAGGGGACGTGGAGATTTGTGGAAGTCGGAGGGATTTTTTGCGGCATCGGAGCCCGCGGGGACCTGCTCCAACCACCTCGGATCCCACCTCGCCATCCGTGACCTGGATCGGGTTCTTCTCCCCAGCGACCGGAGGACTTTTCCGGCCGTTTTAGGGGTTTAACATTCCCCCCCGCCCCCTTCTTTAGCGGGGGGGGGTGTGTGTCTCATAGATAGATGAGAGGGGAAATATTTGGGGCTGGAAAAGGTTTCCTGGGTCTCTGGGGGCTTCTCCGAGACCCGGGGGGGTTTAAACTGCGGGGTGGGGGGGTGCGGTTGGCGCTGAGCGGGCACATCCCACGCCTGTTTTGATGCTTTATCTTCCCTTTTTAAGAATTTTCGAGTTGGGGGGGGGGGGGGCGAGTCGAGAGGACTTTGGCCGAGCCCTCCCCGACCCTGGGAGGGGGTGACCCCGGGGGTAAGTCCGTGGGGGGCCTCGGCCGGTCCCTCTCCACCGAGGCGTAAAACCGGAGCGGGGAATTTCCCCGGAGGAGAAGATTCTCTTCCCTGCAGTCCCGTCCTGCCGAGCCTTGGGGTGGCTTCCAGCCCCCCCCCTCCCCCCCCCCCCCGGGGATTTTTCGGCATCTGGGATGAGGGGGGGACAACTCGGGCAGCCCCAGGAAGCTGGGATTTGTGCCCCCCTCCTCCCTCCGCAGCTTCACCCCGCTGCGGTTTCCTTCTCAAATGTCCTTTTCCCTGGATTTTTTTTTTTGCGGGGGGGGGGAGGATAAATTTTTTTTTTTTCGGGGGGGATAAATCAGGGAGGGGACATCTCGGTGCCGTCATTCCCTGCTCCGCTTCTTCCCACCTGCTTTTCCCTCTGAGCCGGTGCCGCTAGCTCGCTAAATCTCCCCCTTTTCCTTGGTTTCTGTGTGTGTCCCCCCCCGTCCCCCTCCCAGGCGACTCTTCGAGCTCCTCCTGGCTCCAAAGAGCCTTTTCCTTAATCCCGGGCTGTGGGAAACCCTCGGAGCTGGTGGTTGTTTGTCCCCAGAGTTGGGATATTCCCCCCCGGGAGGGGCACACGGAGCGACCCCCGGGTGCTTTTAAATCCCAGCGGTGTTTTTCCCCGAGCTCCAGCAGCACAAATTCCTGGGGCTTCCCCCTTTTCCAGCTCCTTTTCCAGGGAAAAGGCTTTTTTTTTTTTTAGTCCAGGAGCTCTGGGGCGCTTCCCGTTCGGCATCTCCCGGTTTTCCAGGGGAAAAGGCTGAGATGGGGTGGGGGCACAGACCCCAAAATTGAGCCAAATTACCCCAGAGCCTCGAGAAGAGGGAGTCTGAGCCCGATACAGAAGGAGGTGGAAGCTGGGGGGGGGGGGGGGGGGCTTGGGGGGAGAACATGGGGGTCTTTCTGCCCCATTTTTGGCCAGGAAATGTGTGGGGCGAGGGGGGACGTGCACCCCAAAGCTGCCCCCCCCCCCCAACTCCCCCCTCAGCAGCTGGAGCGGGGTCTCGGAGACTGGGATCTCTGGGGGGGGAGGAGGTAAAATGGGCGCCCCCCCCCCCCCCGGCCCCTCATCAGCCTCCCCGCGTGATTAACGAAGGGCTTTTAATGAGTTATTTCACTCTGGGGGGAAAAAGTGGCGGGGGGGGGGGACACGGGGGGACACGACACCCCCTGCGCGGTGTCTCCCCCGGGGTGTAAATAGGTGCCTGCACTAATCCCGCTCCCGTTAATTGCGGAGTTAATTACTAAAGCCCGGCGGCTGAGCCCCTGCCGTTGTCCCGTGTCTTGGGGACGGGGACACCCCAGGACTCGTGTGTGACCCCCCCCCAATATTTCGGCTCTTTGCTGCTGCCCTCACCAGGGGACGGACTGAACCCCCCCCCCCCTTCCCCTCGCACCACGGTGGTAACGAGCCGAGAGCTCGTTAGTGCGGGTCCGGGGCGGGGGGGGTGTGGGGTGTCGGGGGGGGTCTTTTCCAGCCGGTGGGACCCCTTTCTGCTCCGGGGGTGAATCCCAAAGGGTGTGGGAAAAGCCGGGAAGGGAAAAACCAGGCTCCTTTCACCTTTTCCTTGAGCTTTTCCAGGCATCGTTTTTCCACCACCCGGGTGATGAGTTTGTCGGTGCTCAGCCATCGGGCTCTGGGCCTCGCAGAAGGAGCCGGGAGGTGGGTACGGGGCGGGGGGGGGGGGGGGGTGCTCCTGGCACCCGGGGGGGGGCCCATGTGGCACCTCCCGGGGGGGGGCCCAGCTCTGGGGGCACCATAGATGTCCCCCAGGTTGGAGAGGCCTGGGGGGGCTCCCGTTTGCCGGCCATTTCCCTTCCCCCCCCCCCCCCCCCCCCTTCCAAATCTGCTTCCATCGCCCCTGGGGGGGGGCTCATCCCATCTGAGATGATCCAGGTGATGCCGGGGGGGGGGGGTGTGTGTGTCTCATTGACACCCCCCCCTCGTTGCCCCCAGCAGCCAGTGGGCAACCATCAGAGCCCAACTGAGACCAAACAAACTCATCACACACACACTCCCCCGGGGGAGGCGGGGGGGGGGTTTCTCACCTGGGCTTCCTCGAAGCACCCAAGGCTCAGCCCCCCCCCCCCCCCCCCAAGCTCCAGCTTCACCCGCTTTTAACGACCCCCAAATTCCCTAAGATTGGGGAAAATCGTCGCTAATTAGGCGAGGGGCTTCGTTAGCCCCGGCTAAGGAGTGGGGGGGGGCTGGGGAGGGGGGGGTCGCGGGGAGGGGGGGGACCCCACTGCCAGGGTCCCCCCAGATGACTAGAAAATTAGTGTTAATAAAACCATATATATATATAATAGATGTTATATCTGCTTTTATATATAAATATTTCATATTTAGTTTATTTAATTTTCGGAGTTCATTTAATTTCTGTTTTTATTTAATTTTCAGCCTTAATTTAATTTTTATATTAAATATAAAAGTTTGAAGGGCTTCAGGGCTGATTTGCAGAAGCTCCGGGACCCCCCCCCCCACCCTGCGCTGGTGTTTCTGTGCTGCCCGGGACACTGGGCTGGACTGGGGGCACTGGGCTGGACTGGGGGTGCTGAGCCAGGTGCACTGGGTTAGACTGGGAGCACTGGACTGGACTGGGGGGTCTGGACTGGGGGCGCTAGAGTGGAGTGGGAGTGCTGGGCTGGGGGCACTGGGCTGGGGGCTCTGGAGTGGACTGGGAGCACTGGGCTGGACTGGGGGGGCTGGGGCCACTAGTTCAGACTGGGGGTGCCAGGGTGGGGGCGCTGGGCTGGACTGGAGGCACTGGGCTGGGGGCACTGGGCTGAACTGGGGGGGCTGGACTGGGGGTGCTGAGCCGGGTGCACGGGGTTAGACTGGGAGCACTGGGCTGGGGGTGCTTGGCTGGGGGCATTAGGTCAGGCTGGAGGCACTGGGCTGGACTGGGGGCACTGGAGTGGAGTGGGAGTGCTGGACTGGGGGCACTGGGCTAGACTGGGAACACTGGGCTGAACTGCGGGGGCTGGACTGGGGCATTAGGTCAGACTGGGGGCACTGGGCTGGGGGCACTAGTTCAGACTGGGAGTGCCAGGCTGGGAGTGCTGGGCTGGACTGGGGGGGCTGGACTGGGGGCACTGGGGTGGACTGGGAAGCACTGGGCTGGGGGCACTGGGGTGGAATGAGAGCACTCAGCTAGACTACGGACACTGGGCTGGACTGGGGGGGCTGGACTGGGGTCACTGGAGTGGAGTGGGAGTGCTGGACTGGGGGCACTGGGCCAGGGGCACTGGGGTGGAGTGGGAGCACTGGGCTGAACTGGGGGCGCTGGGCTGGGGACACTAGGTCAGACTGGGGGCACTGGGCTGGACTGGGGGGGCTGGACACACACACAGTCACACATTTTGGGGCGTGGGGGGCCTTTGGGGACGAGCCCGAGCCCGGCCCTGGGCACAACCCGTTCCTACAAACCTCCCTGGGGACAAAGTCCCGTCCCGTCCCCCCCCCGGGGTGACAACCGCCCGTGTCCCCCCCCCGTCCCGTCCCGTCCCCTCCCGCTGCCGTTTCCGCCCCGGCTGAGACCTGCCAAACTCGCCACATCCCAGGCGCCGCCTTGGGTGAGCAGAGGCCGGCCGGGGGTGGGGGGGGGGGCTGTGTGTTGGAGGGGGGGGTACTTGGGGGGGGGGGGGCTTTTTGGGATGAGCGGGGGCTGCCGCGGCGTCGGGAATGCGGAAAAGTTTGGGGGGAGGGAACGGGGTACACACGAGGGTCCCCCCCGTGCCTCAGTTTCCCCACGTGGGCGCAGCGGTGCCTCGGGGGGGGGGGGGGGGACGACGACACACACGGACGACGACATCGGGGACCTCCCCAAAACCCCCCCCCCCCCCCCCCGGAACCTCCCCCCCCCGTTCTCACCCAACCCGCCGCGGTTTTGGGCCATTTCCAGGTGTTTTTCCTCCTTTCCCTGCGAGAACGGGGAGGAGCGTGGGGCGCGGCGGGGGGGGGGACAGTTTAGAGACGAAGCAGGGTGACCTCCCCCCCCCCAAAAAAAGGCTGGGGTCTGGCCCTGGACCCCCGGGGGGGGGGCCATACCTGGTCTGGCCGTGTGTCCGCGGCGCTGGGGCAGGACAGACGCCCGTCTGTTTTTCTCCAGTTTCCTGGTTTTTTTTTAATTCTTTCCCACCCCCCCCCGCCCCGTCGCCCCAATAAAAATACCAAAACTCTTGGCCGCAGCACACACCCCCCCCCCCCCCCCCCGCGGCCGAGCAGCACAAGTTCTCCTCTGTGCAAATCATTTTTTTAATTTATTTCTCTTGATTGGAAAATCAAACCCACCCTGAAAATGAGCGCGGGAGCCAAGCCGGGGGGGGGAGGATGGGGGGGGTGTGTGTGCCCAGCCCAGGGGAGCCCCCCCCCCCCTCCCCCCCCAAGCCTCGCTCCAGGTGAGGAGGAGGAGGGGTTGGGCCTTTGGCCTGTGGCATCCGGTGTCCCAAATCCCAAGGGAATTGGCCCCTGATCCCCTCCCTCAGCCCCCCCCTCCCACCCCCCCCCTTGGGATCCTGTCCCCCACCATCCCCAGGATCCAGTCCCCAACTCTGCCGGGATCTGGTTGTCACCCCCCCCTCCAGGATCCAGTCCCCGATCCCCTGGGGATCCTGTCCCTTTCCTGCCCTGGATCCATTCCCCTTGGGATCCAATCCCTGTTCCCCCTGGAATCTGACCCCCCCAGGATCCAGTTCCTGAGCACCTGGGGATCCAGAACCCACCCCACCCCCTGGATCCATTGTCTGATCCTTGGGATCCAGTCTCCTAACCCCAACCCTGGGATCCAGTCCCAAATTTCCCCCGCTGGGATCCATTTCCTGATCCCATGAGGATCTAGATCCCAATCCCTGGTATTCAATCCTGACACACACACCCCCCCGGGATCCAGTCCCTGATCCCCTGGGGATCCAGTCCTCAAACCCATGGAATCCAATCCCCACAGGATCCAGTCCTCTGGGATCCAGTCCCCAAAGCCCTGGGATCCAATCCCCCAGGATCCAATCCCTGATGCCCTTGGGATCCAGTCCCCCAATCCCCTGGTATCCTGATCCCCCCTGGATCAAATCCCCACATTTCCAGAATCCAATCCCCCCCGGGATCCAGTCCCTAATCCCCCCTGGATCCAATCCCCACATCCCCAGAATCCAATCCCCCCAGGATCCAATCCCCACATCCCCAGAATCCAATCCCCCCGGGATCCAATCCCTGATCCCCCCCTGGATCCAGTCCCCACACCCCCAGAATCCAATCCCCCTGGCATCCAATCCCTGATCCCCCCCCGGATCCAGTCCCCGAGCCCCCCGAGGCAGGATTTACCCCGGGCTTGATCCCGGTGGGTTGGGGTCACCCCCCCCCGGCGGCTCCTCTGACACCCCCCCGCCTTCTCCCTCCGCAGGACGGCTCCACTGGGACGCCCGGATGCCCCTTCCAGCCCAGTCCCCGCCACCGGCGGCACCTCCCTGGCCACCCCGCGGCCCCCCCGGGTGGCCATGCGGCCCCCGGCCACCCCCCGGCGGGTCTGGTGCCTGGTGCTGCTGGCCCTGGCGGGGGAGGCGGCGTGGCCGTGGCCACCGTGCCGCATCGACGCCGGCAACCAGACGGGGCTGTGCAAGGGGCAGGGGCTGGCGCGGGTCCCCGGTGGTCTCCCCGCCGACCTCCGCGGCCTGGACCTCTCCTACAACAAGCTCCGGGAGATCACGGGGAACGATTTTGCCGGCATGACCCAGCTCCGGCGCTTGGATTTGGGCTACAACAACATCTCCCGCATCGCGCCGGACGCCTTCCTCTCCAACCTCCTCCTGGAGCAGCTCCGGCTCTTCAACAATTCCCTCCGCCGCATCCCGGCCCCGGCGTTGGGGCCGTTGGTCAACCTGCGTTGGTTGGACATGTCCAACAACCTCTACCGCAGCGCGGCCTTGGACGGCGTCTTCGGGGGGCTGCGGGGGCTGCGGGAGCTGTCGCTGGGGGGGCCGCTGCTGCGGGACATCTCCCGGGGGGACTTCGCCGTCTTGAAGGACACGGCGCTGCAGAAGTTCGCCATCAAGACGGCCTCCAGCCTGCGGAGTTACGAAGCCGGGGCTTTCTCCTGGCTGAACACCACGGAGCTGTGGTGCGACGTGGCCTTGGACGGGAACGCCACGGCTCTGCCGGCGATGCTGCGGGACCTGCGGGACAAACCCCTCCGCTACCTGCGCTTCCGTAACCTCTTCGAGTTCACCTACTACACCGGCCGCGCCGACCCCTTCGCCGGCTTGGCCCAGTTGAAGGTCACCGAGTTGTTCTTCTACCGGGGCAAGTTCAACGAGAACCTCCTCCGCTTTGCCCTGCTCAACGTCCAACGCTCCCGCGTCCGGGACTTGGCGCTGGTGGCCATCGACTTTGCCCGCTCGCCCCGGTGGAACAGCTCGGGCGTGGGGGCGGTGGCCCCGCGGCTCGACCGCCTCCTGCTGCAGGACATCAGCAACCCCGACATCCTGCGTTTCGACTGGACCTTCACCTGGTTGAGCGGCGTGGCCGCCCTCTCCATCATCAACGTCAACTTCAACTACGTCCCCTGCGACGTCTGGGGGGAGCTGCGGAACGTGGAGGTCTTGAACATCTCCGGCAACCGCCTGGAGGATGGTTATATCTACAACCAACGGTGCCACTACCAGGGCGTCATGCCCAAGCTGGAGAGCTTCGTCTTGGCCACCAACCAGCTTCTGAGCCTGGCCGTGGTGGCTGCCTTGACGCGGACCTGGCCCCGGCTCGCCCGCCTCGACGCCAGCCACAATGCCTTGGGCAGCCTGCAGGAGACGTGCCAATGGAGTCCCACCTTGCGGTGGTTGGCCCTCCACCACAACCGGGTGACGGCGGGCACCTTCGGGTGCTTGCCCACCACCCTGGAGTACCTGGACCTCTCCTACTCCCAGCTGGACCGCTTGGACATGGACTACTTCACCCGTAGCCCCCGGCTGCGGGAGCTGCGGTTGAGCGGCAACAAGATCAAGTTCATCCCCTCCGAGTGGAGATGCCCCAGTTTGGAGGTGCTGGCCATCGATGGCAACTCCTTCGGGGTCATCAACCGTGGCTCCTTCGTCAACATGCCGCGGCTCGTTAGCCTGGCGGCCGGCAACAACCCCTACCACTGCACCTGTGACCTCTACCTCTTCTTGGAGGAGACGCGGCAACGGGGACGACCCACCTTGGCCGACTGGCCCCACGACTGGATCTGCTACCACCCCGAGCCGCTGCTGGACACGGCCGTGGCCGCCTACGCCCCGCGTCCCTTGGAATGCAACGTGCCGGCGCTGGTGGCCGTGGCGGTGGCCAGCACGGCGGTGGTGGTGGCGGCCTGCGCCGTGCTCTGCTGGAAGCTGGACGCCGGTTGGTACCTCCGGGCCACGTACCGGTTGTTGCGTGCCAAGTATGGCGGGCGGCGAGCGGGCACGGCGCGGCAGTGTTCCTACCACGCCTTCATCTCCTACAGCTGCGCCGACGCCGGTTGGGTTCGCCGGGAGCTCCTGCAGAGGTTGGAGAACACCAGGCCACCCTACCGGCTCTGCATCCACGAGCGGGACTTCACCCCGGGCCGTTGGATCATCGATAACATCGTGGAGAACATCGAGAGGAGCTCCAAGGTCATCTTCGTCCTCTCCCGCAGCTTCGTCGACAGCGAGTGGTGCAACTACGAGCTCTACTTCGCCCACCAACGCGCCGTGGGGCTGGGCAGCGAGGACGTCATCTTGGTGGTGAAGGAACCCATCGACGCTCGGGGTTTGCCCCGACGTTTCGCCCGGCTCCGGAAGATGTTGGGCACCAAGACCTACCTGGAGTGGCCCCACGAGCCCGGGAGACGACCCTTCTTCTGGCTCCAGCTCCGAAGCCTCTTGGGGAGCCCCGGGGGGCTTGGTCCCGCCACCGGCGAGGAGGAGACGGCCGTGGATGCCACCACGTAGCGGTGGCCTCTGTTGGCCCGTGTCCTTCGGCAGCTGGAAGGTGGTCTTGGGGTGCCACCACGTGCCGGGCATCCCCCCCCCCGCCACCCCTACCTCAGCGGAGGAGGTGGGGTGGGATGGGGGGGGTTCCTCACCAAGGTCACCCCATCTTCTCCACCTCCTCCAAGGGCAGAGAGACAGGGAGAGTGGCCAGGAGACGGGGACGGTGGCCAGGAGGTGGCAGTGTCACCCGGAGGACGTGGCCATCCTAAATCCACCCTAAATCCACCCAGAGGCAGCACCGGGATGGGACGGGATGAGCGGTGACCCCCGGACACCCCACCCCCCCCCCCACTCCGTCCCGACACCCCCAGCCTCACATGGGGGTCCCCCGGGGGGAAGAGCCGGGTGTCCCCACCACCTCCGCGGGGTCCGATCCTGCTCCGGGGCAGGGGGGGGGGCGCAGGGGGGAGGGGGGGACACCCCCCAAGGGACCCAATCCCATCTCGGGGACACGCTTCCCACCCCGTGCGGGGCCCGGTTTGCCGGGAAAAGGGGGAAAATCCCCATCAGCAACACCCCGACCCCCCCCCGAACCCCCCCCTTCCCCCTCCTTCCCTACCTCTTTTTTCTTTTCTTTTTTTTTTTTTTCCATGTTTTTCTCCACTTTGCCTTTTTTTTTTTTTTTCTCTCCACACATTTCCCCCCCCCCCAAAAAAAAAAAATAAAAAAAAAAAAATATATATATATACCCAAACCCTCCGGCTGTTTATTTTTAGCAGCCAATTGAAGATGAAGGAGGAGGGGAAAAAAAAAATATATTAAAGAAAAAAAAAGAAGAAATATATCCCGTCCGGAGACAGAGTAACCTTTGAGCCGCTCGCGGCCCATGCCGGCGGCTCCGGGGGCCGTGGGGCGATGGAGGGTGGGGGGTACCGGCGGCTTTTCCGGGCCCTGCTCCTGCTCCCAGGTAAAGTCCCCCCTAAAATTCAGCCGGATTTGGGGAAAAAGAGGGGTGCTTTGGGCTTGCTTGGATTTCTTTTTTTTTCTTTTCTTTTTTTTTTTTTTTTTTTTGGGGGGGGATGCTGTGGGGTTGGAGAGGGGAGGGGGGGGGTGTTACCCATTAACCCAGCGGGTGCCCCCCCCTTCCCCCCCCCCCACGCTGAGCCGATCCGGGGGGTGGGGGCGGGGTGTGTTTTTTGGGGGAAAAAAAGGAAAAAAGGCTGGTTTTGGGGCTCACACCCCCCCCCCCCCAATATATTTCTGGTTTTTTCTCTGCTGGAGGAAGGGGGGGTTGGGACGGGACACCCCAAAAGCTCCCCGTGGGTTTGGGGACGGGGACGGCGCGGAGGGACCCAAACCCCGCGAAAAGGAACGGAAAAAGAAACAACTTTAATGGAAAATCTCTACGTTTTGGGGAAAAAAAAAAAAAAAGATTAAAAAGTTGTGGCTTTTGTGTCCCCCCCCCCGGGGGGGGGGGGCGGTTGGGTCCCCAGCCCGTCTGTGTCCCGTCTGGGCACCTCCGCGCTCCCCGGCCGGTGGGGACACTGAGGCACACGGACAACGGTGGCCCCCCCCCAGTGGCCCCCCCCCCCAGTGCCTCAGTTTCCCCACCCGGAGCTGGTCGGGGATTGGAGGGGGGGGGGGGGCACTTTGTGGGTGTTTTCAAGTTTGGAGACAAACGCAACCCCCCTGGCCCCCCCGAAATAGAAACACCACCACCACCACCACCCCCCGAGTTGTCCTGTCCGCCCCGGGACATCCTGGGGTGCTGGGTGCTACACTTGGGGTGCTGGGGGCTGTATTTGGGGTGCTGGGTGCTATATGTGGGGTGCTGGTGCATTTGGGGTGCTGGGGGCTCCACACAGGGTGCTGGGTGCTGTACTTGGGGTGCTGGGTGCTATATTTGGGGTGCTGGGTGCTGTATTTGGGGTGTTGCCTTTGGGGTGCTTGGAGCTGCACTTGGGGTGCTGGGGGCTCTATATGGGGTGCTGGGTGGTGCATTTGGGGTGCTGGGTGCTGTACGTGGGGTGCTGTATTGGGGTGCTGGGTGCTATATGTGGGGTGCTGGTGCGTTTGGGGTGCTGGGGGCTCCACACAGGGTGCTGTATTTGGGGTGCTGGTGCATTTGGGGTGCTTGGAGCTGTACTTGGGGTGCTGGGTGCTGTATTGGGGTGCTGGGTGCTGTATGTGGGGTGCTGGGGGCTCTATATGGGGTGCTGGGTGGTGCATTTGGGGTGCTCGATGCTGCCTGTGGGGTGCTTGGAGATGCACTTGGGGTGCTGGGTGCTGTATGTGGGGTGCTCGATGCTGTATTTGGGATACTGGGTGCTGCACTTGGGGTGCTGGGTGCTGTATGTGGGGTGCTGGTGCATTTGGGGGTGCTGGGGGCTCCACACAGGGTGTTGGGTGCTGTATTTGGGGTGCTGGGGGCTGTATGTGGGGTGCTGGGTGCTGCATTTGGGGTGCGGAGTGCTGTATTCGGGGTGCTGGGTGCTGTATTTGGGGTGTTGCCTATGGGGTGCTTGGAGCTGCACTTGGGGTGCTGGGGGCTCTATATGGGGTGCTGGGTGGTGCATTTGGGGTGCTGCCTGTGGGGTGCTGTACGTGGGGTGCTGTATTGGGGTGCTGGGTGCTATATGTGGGGTGCTGGTGCGTTTGGGGTGCTGGGGGCTCCACACAGGGTGCTGGGTGCTGTGCTTGGGGTGATGGGTGCTGCATTTGGGGTGCTGGGTGCTGTATTTGGGGTGCTGGTGCATTTGGGGTGCTTGGAGCTGTACTTGGGGTGCTGGGTGCTGTATTGGGGTGCTGGGTGCTGTATGTGGGGTGCTGGGGGCTCCACACAAGGTGTTGGGTGCTGTATTCGGGGTGCTGGGTGCTGTACGCGGGGGGGTGCTATATGTGGGGTGCTCAGTGCTGCCCGTGGGGTGCTGGACGCTGAATTTGGGGTGCTGGACGCTACATGCGGGGTGCCCAGTGCCGTACATGGGGTGCTGGCTGCTGCATTTGGGGTGCTGGAAGCCGCACACGGGGGTGCTCAGCACCCAGCACCTCTCCCCCTCCTCCCCCCCCCCCCCCCCCCCGGGGACAGGGACACCCACCACCACCCCCGGGACACCCCCCCTTATCCTCGGGACACACCCCCCCCCTCCCCCCCACCGCCGGACTCCCCCCCTTTTCCCACGGGTCCCCCACCTCGGGGTCCCCGAGCACCCATGGGTGGGCACCAACTCGCCCACCCGCCTCCTCACCCCCCCAGACGCCCCGGGGGGGGGGAGGGCATCGGGGCTGAGGGTCGCACCCATGTCCTGTCCCCGTCCCCCCCCCCCCATTTTTTATGGGTGGGAGGTGGGTGCTCCCAACAGCACCCCAAAAAAATCAGGTTTTAGGGGCTCCTTGCGGGGGGGGGGGGGGGGGCGGTTTGGGGGCGGCCCCGCCCCTATCGGTGGGTGGGGGGTCGGCAGGGCGCCTGGGTCCGTGGGTGTCTCCCCCCCCCCCCCCCCGGCTCAGGGTCGCTGTGTGTCCCCCCCCCGCGCCAAGGGCTGTGCCTGGGGTTCAATATCGACGTGCGGCGACCGCGGGTCTTCCCGGGGCCAGCCCAGGGCCAGTTTGGCTACAAAGTGCTGCAGCGGGCGAGCGGCGGGGACAAGTGGTGAGTGGCACCCGGGGGGGGGGTGTGTGGGGGTGCGGGGGGACACGGGGACAGCCGGGGGGGGGGGCTGTCACACACACACCCCCCCGCACGGCGCACGGGGTGGGTGTGTGGGGCTGGGGCTGGGGGGGGGGCTGCGGGGAAACTGAGGCAGGAAAGGGGAAACTGGGGCAAGAATGGGCAAGTTGAAGCAGGAAAGGGGAAACTGAGGCAGGAAAGGGGAAACTGAGGCAGGAAGGGGGAAATTGAAGCAGGAAAGGGGAAACTGAGGCAGGAAAGGGGAAACTGAGGCAGGAAGGGGGAAATTGAAGCAGGAAAGGGGAAACTGAGGCAGGAAGGGGAAATTGTGGCAGGGAAGGGGAAACTGAGACAGGGAAAGGGGGAAACTGAGGCAGAAAAGGGGAATCTGAGACAGGGAGGGGGGAAAATTGAGGAAGGGAGGGGGGAAACTGCGGAAAGGGGGGGAACTGAGGCAGGAAAGGGGAAACTGAGGCAGGAAAGGGGGAACTGAGGCAGGAAAGGGGAAACTGAGGCAGGAAAGGGGGAACCGAGGCAGGGAGGGGGGGGTCCAAGGCAGAGGGGGGGGGAGGTCCAAGGCAGGGAGGGGCCCAGCAAAACCTCCTCGGTATTTTCTGGGGGCAGAAACGGGCTTTTAAGTCTCGCCGTGGATTTGTGCTTTGCCCCAGCACGGCTTTTGGGGGGGGAGGCATGAAAATCAGGGTGCCCTGGGTAAAACCTGGGAGGGGGGGGGGGGGGGGGGATGTCCAAGGTGCCCGGGTCGTGGCGGGGAGTCCAGACAGACAGCCGGACAGCCGGAAGGACGGAAACCGCCGTCAGGCCGGGGCCGGTGGCGGAAGCGCGGTGGCAGGGTGCCGGCGGCGGGGGCGGGCAGGGTTTGGCTCCGCGCCCCCAAATACCGAGAGAGGCCGGGACGGAGCTGGAGGTGGGGAGGGGGGGGGGGGTGACAGAGTGACCCGGTGTCCCTCTCACCCCCCCCACCCCCCACCACCTCCCCGCAGGCTGCTGGTGGGGGCTCCTTGGGATGGGGACCGCCAAGGTGACATCTACAAATGCCGCGTGGGACCCCCCAACGCCACCTGCGCCAAAGCCAACCTCGGTACCACCACGGGGATGAGGGGGGGGCACAGCCGGACCCCGCTTTCCCTGGTCCCGGAATGGCCGTGGTGGGGTCCGGTGGAGGGGGGGGGGGGGACGGACGGGGGGTGTCACCCAGGTGCTGAGCCCCGATGTCACTCGTTCCCAGGGTCCGCAGCCCCCTGGCTCGTCCCCCTCCCCGGCCACAACGTCCACTTGGGGATGACCCTCCTGGACTCCAAGGACGGCGGCTTCGTGGTGAGAGGAGCCTCCCCCCCCCCCGAGGGAAACTGAGGCACGGCCGGGTCGGGGGGACAGGTCCCAGCTCATGCTCTGTGTGTCCCCCCCACCCCCGTGGGGGTGTGTGTGTGTGTCCCCCTCCCCAGGCTTGCGCCCCGCTTTGGTCCCAGGAGTGTGGCACCTCCGTCTTCAGCACCGGCATCTGCGCCCGGCTGGATGAGGACCTGCGGCCGGTGGGGACCATCGCGCCCACGGCTCAGCGTGAGTTGGGGGGGTGGTGTTTGGGGGGGGGGAAACGGGGCGGGGGGGACACGTGTTGGGACGTGCCACCCCGTGCCGGTGTCAGCTGTGTCCCCCCTCCCCAGGCTGCTCCACCTACATGGACATCGTCATCGTCCTGGACGGCTCCAACAGCATCTACCCCTGGTACGAGGTGCAGAACTTCCTCAGCAACATCCTCAGCAAGTTCTTCATCGGGCCCGGACAGATCCAGGTGAGGTGGTGTCCCCAGGGCCATCTCGATGTCCCCAGGGCCGTGCCGGTGTCCCCAGGGCCATGCCATGTCCAGGACAACAATCGGTGTCCCTGGGGTGATGAGGTCCCCCAGATGATGCCGTCGTCCCCAGGGCAGTGCCATCATCCCTAGGGTGATTCCATCGTCCTTGGGGTGATTGATGCCATTGTCCCCAGGGCAGTGCCATCATCCCTGTGGCAATGCCACCCTTGGGGTGAGGCCACCCCTGGGGTGATGCCATCGTCCCTGGGCTGTTGCCGTTGTCCCCAGGGCAACGCTGCTGTCCCTGCAGTGATGCCACCCCTGAAGTGGTGTGGTCACCCCTAGGCGATGTCATTGTCCCCAGGGTGATGCCATCATCCTTGAGGTGAAACCTTTGTCCCCATGGCCACGCTGCTGTCCCTGTGGCAATGTCACCCCTGGGGCGATGCCATTGTCCCCAGGGTGATGCCATCATCTTTGGGGCAATGCCATTGTCCCCTTGGCCATGCTGCTGTCCCTGTGGTGATGCCACCCCGGGAGTGATGCCATTGTCCCCAGGGTGATGCCATCATCTTTGGGACAATGCTGTTGTCCCCATGGCCATGCTGCCATCCCTGTGGTGATGCCACCCCAGGAGTGATGCCATTGTCCCCAGGGTGATGCCATCATCTTTGGGGCAATGCCGTTGTCCCCATGGCCATGCTGCCGTCCCTGTGGCGATGCCACCCCTGGGGTGATGCCATTGTCCCCAGGGCTATGCCATCATTCCTGGAGTGATGCCTTCACCCTTGGGGCAATGCCATTGTCCCCTTGGCCACGCTGCCGTCCCTGTGGCGATGTCACCCCTGGGGTGACGCCTTCGTCCCCATGGGGGACATCCCAGCGGGGATGCCAGCGGGGTGACGGGGGTGTCTGCGGCAGGTGGGGGTGCTGCAGTACGGGGAGCGGGCGGTGCACGAGTGGGTGCTGGGCCGGTACCGCACGGCAGAGGAGGTGGTGGAGGCGGCCAAGAACATCAGCCGGCAGGAGGGCAGGGAGACGCGCACCGCCTTCGCCATCCACCGGGCATGGTGCGCTCCCGGCCGGAGCGGGGCGGGATTGGGGATGGATTGGGAGAGGGGTCAGGATTGGGATGGGAATCGGGATGGGGATTGGGAGCGGGGTGGGAGCTGGGATGGGGATTGGGAGAGGGATAGGGCTCAGGATGGGAATTGGGATGGGGATTCGGATCGGGATAGGGATTGGGGTGGGAATTGGGATGGGGATTTGGATCGGGATAGGGATCGGGGTGGGAATTGGGATAGGGATTGGGAGGGGGGTGGGAGTTGGGATGGGGATTGGGAGAGGGATAGGGCTCAGGATGGGAATTGGGATGGGGATTCGGATCGGGATAGGGATTGGGGTGGGAATTGGGATGGGGATTTGGATCGGGATAGGGATCGGGGTGGGAATTGGGATAGGGATTGGGAGCGGGGTCAGTATCGGGATGGGGATTGGGGTTGGATTGGGAGCGGGGTCAGTATCGGGATGGGGATAGGGAGCAGGATAGGGAATCGGGATGGGAATTGGGATGGGGATTCGGATTGGGATAGGGATCGGGGTGGGAATTGGGATTGGGTGCAGGGTCAGTATCGGGATGGGGATTGGGGTTGAATTGGGAGCGAGGCAGGATTGGGATGGGAATCAGGATGGAGACCGGGATCAGGGATGGAAATTGGGATGGGGATTGGGATCAGGGTTCAGATTTGGGTTGGGGATCGGGGTCGGGATCGGGGTTGGAATTGGGATGGAGATCAGGGATGGGGATTGGGGTTGGAATTGGGATGGAGATTGGGATCAGGGTTGGAATTGGGATGGGGATCAGGATGGGGACCGGGATCGGAGTCAGGATCGGGGTCAGGATTGGGAGGGGATTGCGATGGGGGTTGGGACGGGGATGGAAATTTGGATCAGGATTGGTATCAGGTTCCGAACTGGGAGTGGGCTCAGAATCAGGATCAGAGTTGGGACTGGGATTGGGATCAGGGTCGGGATCAGGACCCTGCTCAGCCTCACACCGCCCCTCCGTCCCGGCAGCACGGAAGCCTTCAGCCCCGAGCGGGGCGGGCGGGCGGATGCCACCCGGCTGATGATCGTGGTGACGGACGGGGAGTCCCACGACGGCGAGGAGCTGCCCGAGGCGCTGGCCGAGTGCGAGAAGCGCAACGTCACCCGCTATGCCATCGCGGTGAGCGCCCTGCCGGGGTGGGGGGGGTGGTGGTGTGTGTCACCGTGCCTCAGTTTCCCCGTTCCCCCTTTCTGCCATCCTGTGGTGGGGAGACCCCCATCCCGGCTGCGTGGGGGTCCTGATTCGCCCCCGAGGTGACGCTGGGTACCCTCTCCCCAGGTGCTGGGCCACTACCTCCGCCGGCAGCAGGACCCCGAGGATTTTATCCGCGAGATCAAGTACATCGCCAGC
Organism: Numenius arquata; assembly: GCF_964106895.1. NCBI lineage: Eukaryota > Metazoa > Chordata > Aves > Charadriiformes > Scolopacidae > Numenius > Numenius arquata. The sequence continues at coordinate 566,282 of NC_133602.1, read as the reverse complement.
GACCCCGACGAGAAATACTTCTTCAACGTCACCGACGAGGCTGCCCTCAACGACATCGTGGACGCCTTGGGTGACCGCATCTTCAGCCTGGAAGGTGACGTGGGGCTGGATCTGGGTCTGGACCCCCAGGGTGGGATGGGGCTGCAGAAAGAACATCTGGAACCACATCTGGAACCACATCTGGAACCACATCTGGAGGAATCCCATCTCCTTCCTCCTCCCCAGGCACCCACGGGTACAACGAGAGCTCCTTCGAGCTGGAGATGTCCCAGATCGGCTTCTCCATCCACCTCCTGGAGGTGAGGCTGCCGGGACCGGGCAGGATGCGGCCCCGGGGAGGGATGGAGATGAGGGGGGGGGGGGGGGACAGGGACAGCAGCCGCCACCCGTCCTGGGGGCTTTGCAGAAGTGGAAAATAATCCTCAGCCCATCCCGGGGTTGAGTGTCCCCATCACCGAGCGTCCCAGGCTGGGCAGGTGACATTATTTAAGGGGGGGGGGGGGTTGGGGACAATGAGGCATCGCCACGCACGGGATGTCCTCGAGGCGTGTGACACACGCTTCCCCGCAAGATCCCATCCTGCCGCAGCATTGTCACCCCCACCCCCCCACTCCCCCCCCCCCCGCCCCGGCCTTCGGTGTCCCCAACCCAGGACGGGATCCTCTTTGGCACGGTGGGAGCCTACGACTGGGACGGGGCCGTGCTGGAGGAGAGCCGGCGCGGCCGCATCATCCCACCCCGCAAAGCCTTCCAGCAGGAATTCCCCCTGGAGCTGAAGAATCACGCGGCTTATTTGGGTACGGGGGGGGGACGTCCCGAGGGACGTGGGGTGAACCGGGGATGCTCCATGTCCCGGAGATTCAGGATGAACCGGGGATGCTCCGTGCCCCGGAGATTCGGGAGGGACGTTCTGAGGGACGTGGGGTGAACCAGGAATGCTCCGTGTCCCGGAGATTCGGGGTGAACCGGGGATGCTCCGTGTCCCAGAGGTTTGGAGTGACCTGGGGATGTTCCGTGTCCTGGAGATTAGGAGTCAATCCAGGATGGTCCATGTCCTGGAGATTCAGGATTGAACTAGGGGTGGTCTGTGTCCTGGAGATTTGGGGTGAACCAGGGATGCTCCAAGTCCTGGAGATTTGGGGTGGACCAGGGGTGCTCCATATCCCGGAGATTTGGGGTGAACCAGGGATGCTCCAAGTCCTGGAGATTTGGGGGGGACCAGGGATGCTCCGTGTCCTGGAGATAAGGGTCAAATGGGGAATCATCAGCAACTGGGTGCCCAAGGAATGCCGGGCAAACCAGGGGTACTCAGCACCCCAGGGATGTGGAGCAAATGGGATGGGTCCATGTCCTGGGCCTGGGGGGAAACCGGGAGTGCTCCAGGGATGTTCCATGCCCCAAAGATACTCAGTGCCCCAGGGATGTGGGATGCCCCAGGGATTTTGGGTGCCCTGAGGATGCTCCATGCTCCAGAGATGGCTCCATGCCCTAGGGATGCTGGGTGCCCCAGGGATGCTCCATGCTCCAGGAATGTGGCTGTTCCAGGGATTCTGGGTGCCCTGAGGTTGCTCCATGCCCCAGGGATGCAGGACGCCCCAGGGATGCCCAGGGATGCTCGTCTGCTCCAGG